>NW_006203636.1:133971-185251 GCF_000334495.1 Tupaia belangeri chinensis
AGCAGGAAGGTGGTGCTGCAAGCCCCCACCAAGAACTCTACAAGCAAAAAATAACTACCAGGGGAAAATAATCAATTTCATTTACAAATATAGCTTCTACTATAAAAATGTTAAACTGAAATTGTGGCACTGGCATCTGCTTAGTGACATTATTTGGGTTAGACTGATAAAAGTCATATCCTTGGAATAAAGAAAGAGATATTTAAGGACAAATTCCGTACAGCATCCCTATTCTCTGCAGCTACCTTCTCCAAGACGCTGTGGCTCTGTTGACATCCTAATTTGTGGATTGGAGGAGAGTGTTCCAGAGCTCTGCACATCGTCCTGTGCAGATTCAATAATCTGATTTCCTTTTCATCCGTTAGAGAAGAACAGTCTACCTATGGATAAAGAATGCCTATTTTTACAAATGTTTTTTCCATGTCTGCCCACATAGACACGCATACACATCTGCTTCTACCTAATTTTGACTTCAAAAATGCAAGGAAGCCTGGCACCACAGCACAGTACTTAGGCTCTGGACAGTTGAAGGTGCATCCCATATGGCTGACCAGGGTTCCAGTCCTGACCCTGTCAGCTTGAAAAATTAACTGGACATGACCAAATGCCATGCCCAGAATTCTGACAAAATAGGTAATAGGATAGATAATTGGCCTTGGAGCTTGGGGCCCCAACGATAAATGACCATGCCCCAAGGAGGAGGGAGTTGTTTTCTCTCTCCCTGTTTATTTATTTCTTCCATAAGCAAGAGAGAGAGACTGCAACCCTGACCGAGTCTTCATGACATGATCCATACCCAGCTTTACCAGCCCTAGATCACGGACACACACATGAGTGCACACACGCCTGAGAGGTCCCCATACAGGAACCTGAACCTTCCCACATGGGTCTGCCCTGCAAAGAGTCACATTACTGGGACCAGCAGTTGGCATAATGGCTATGTTGCTGGACTCCCATGTATTCAACTGAGGTTTGAGTCCCGGACCCGGTGGCTTAAACTCATGCCGGGCACATGTACGTGGGTACCCAAGATCCTGAGAGGAGAATGGAGGAGAAGAGAATGCAGCGTGGCCATTCCCCCTGGGGGGAGATTTCTCACTTTCTATCTCTGTGTCTCTCTCAGTCTTTCTGGTGAGTGCATGTGCCCGATAGCAAACACCTCTCAAAAATAAATAAATAAATAAAAAGTGTCACATTACTGATGCACCACCATGTAGCCCTCTGGACTCTTTTACATCATGTCAACAGCTGAAAGGAAAACATAGTGAAAATCATTTGTGAAAAATTGTTCTGCAAAGACAGACCACAGTACCATTATTCGGGGTTTTTTTTCTATAAATATCTATTGAACTAAAATGTCCAAGTAATTATGTGGCTTATGAAAACATGACTGAGTCCCTTGCATCAAAGGAGAAATTAAGTAAGCCTAGATATAGCTATAATTTGAGACAAACTATAAACACAAGATATATTAAGTTAAATCTTGCTATTCAGCTTTTCCACGTCAAGGCAATAACTTATTTGGTAAGGGAGGTGATAGATTATGAGATATGAAGTTGGAAAATCTCTGAAACAGTACTGTAGTAAAGCCATTCAAATTCAGGCCTATGAAATATACCACAGGAAAATATATTCAAGTAAATCAGGTTTCCATTTTAGATACTATGTGCCAGATCTAAAAATAATCTACATGTAAAGTAAAATTCTAAATCTTCATTTTTAAAGTGAAAAATGTGCTTCTCTCAGTGAATGCTAGACTGGTATTTTAGAAATTCCAAGGCTTTAGATCCTGTATAAAAGTAGACTTGTCTTAGAAATTGATCCCTGAAGAAAAGTGTGTGTGCTTTTATTTGAAAAATCTTTACCAAAAGACCTACAAGTTCAGAGTTCTCCAAAGAAGTGTGTGTCTTTTACTGACTCAGAATTACAGATTAGAAAGCCTCGTCTTGGGTTTAGGGCATCCTTTTCTGAGAAGGGAGCCAGCAGAAATGGTTCCTCTTACATAACCCCTTCACACTGATGGAAGTGCAACACGCGGCACCTGCACTGCTTACCCCGCCTGCTCGGGTGGTGTTATAACACTTCCAGGATGCATGCGGTGTGCTGAGTCCACGAGGCACTGACACTTGGAGTCCTACTGATTCCGAAAGTGAAGGTCTCAAAAGCTTAATAGAGAGGCACAAATGTGTGAGACCTCAAGAGCCATTTAGGAGGGAAAGGAGCAGGCTGAAGATCCTCTACTTTTGAAACATTGCCATGTGGCATCTCATCGTATCCTCACAAGCCCTTTGAGTTGTCAGAGAAGTAGGAATTCCTGCCTCACAGATGAAAAACAGATCTGCTTGACAAGGATTTCCCAGAAGGTCAGGGGAAAATTAAAACTCAGTTCTAGGCCTCCTGATTGCCAATACCTGCTTCTTTCCACCACCATGTGTTAAACAAAGGGTAGCTTTCATTCATCATAATATCTTAAAAACTTGACAAAACCAGTCTGTAAGGTGCTGGATTTTATACAATTATATGAAACCGATACAAAATAGGTATTCTCTTCTCAGCCAGGATATTTTCATTGAGGCAGGAAGCCAAGATAATTATAAGTAGACTAATTAGTGAACAAGTAAATATGAAATAAATTGCTAATTATAAAATACAGTCAAATAAAATATAACACAAACAGTCAAATAAAAACAAATGTGAAAGTGGAATCACACAATGAGCTAGCACCGGAAAATGGGAATTGTGTGACTTTTCATTAAAGGGGAAGAAAACGGGATTCAACGTGGACTAAACTCTAGAGACAGATTCATTGCCTAAAGGCCCTGCTGCTGGTTTTCCACTGCTGAAACTTTACAGACACCAGAAAAAGTAGAGCAGAAAAGCAATGTAAATTATTGAAGTGTTGCTGCCATTTCTGAAGCAGCTGGGATAGTCTGTCCATAAAACATTAACATGACATTTCTGAGTTTTGACAGGTCGTTTGGAAGAGAAAGGGTAAAGAATAAACAACCTTTTTTGTGGGAATGGAGACATTTGTTCAGATAAAAACAAACAAGCACTATGGCTGGTCTGCATGCCAGCTTCCACTGCAAAACCGGAAGAAAACATGAAAATTTAAAGCCTAACACTGAAGTGGATTAAACTGGATTCGTTCACTGTAATTCGAACAGGCAGAATTAGAAGCATCTAAAGCTACTCTCTCCTCCTTTACACCTTCAAGAAAGATACGCTGCCACTGGAACTGTGCACTGCATCTAATTTATGCTTCTAGTAGATAATTGAGCTGTGTGTCCTTTGTACACAATGGATTAATGTGTTTATCTCTTGTGACTAGAGGAGGATCAAGGATGAAAAGTGTTAGCTTCTTCAGTTGGCAAAAGGATCATTCCTTTCCCTAATAACACTTTTCGTGGTATTGGTTTATAGTCAAGACCAACCTTACCACCATGTAGGCCATCATGAAAGATATTGGCCAAAGACTGTCTGCCACAATATATGTCCTTCACAAAGTAATCACTCCTAGAAACTAGAATCACTTCTTTGGATGTAGGCATTGAGGATTCAAAGTCCCTGAGTTTGTTGTTGTTTAGCTGTTTTTAAGAACAATTTTTGCTATAGGACACGTGTGCTCACCAGAGAGAGAGACAGAAAGAGAGAAATCAATCCCTCTGGGGGGTGGGGTAGAATGGCCACATCGCAATCCCCTCTTGTCCATTCTCCTCTCTGGATTTTGGGCACACATACACTCACACCCCATGTGAGTCTCAAGTCCCCATTTTTAATGAGAACCTATGTGTTGTGGCAATCATACTGCCCTGATCTGTTATTCATTGGCTCCTTGGCCTATTTCTGTGTTAACAGTCTAGACCCACATATACAATCAGATAAGCCCAATCATGTTACACTTCCTCAAAGAAATGTTTAATGCTAAAATATCTTTCTTTAAGAGGTCTCAAAAATCAGGATGTTTATGGAAACTGTTCAAGACATGATGAAATAATGTTTTAGATACATCTTTTACCAAATTGACTTTAAAATGAGCAGGAGGGCAATGTAGTTCTTCAAACTTCCCTCACACAAATACGAAAATAAGCCAGGGCCAGCTGGTGCCGTGGTGGCGGAGGCCACTGTGTCCCACATGGCTGACTGCATGATTGAGTTCCACATCCCACGGCTTGAAAAACATGCCGCGCACAAGTGTGTGCGTGTGTGTGCGTGTGCCCAAAATTCAGAAAGAATGGCGGAGAATGGATTGTGACTTGGCTGTTCCCCCAGGGGAGAGGGTGCTTTCTCACTTTCCCTCTCTCTCCCTACGTCTCTCTCCAGCAAGTACATGTGTCCTATAGCAAATCTAAAATAAATTAATAAATAAGCCAAAGGGAAAAGTAAAATTAAAAACAAGCAGTTTAGTTATGATTATGATATTCCCAACAGGGAAATTTTTTTTTCATTTGTATAGATTGTATAAGGTCATGTAATTAAAAACATAAAATCAAAAAAAACTGCTGTAGATTAGATTCATGATTCCTTCATTTTAGTGCTTTTTTCTGACCTCAAGAAGATATGATTATTCTATAGATATCAACTCTAAAAATTGTATTGATATACTCTAAATAGTTCTAGCTTCCTTAAATGACTTATTATGAATCAAAAACGCCTTAACTTATTTAGATTTTGTGTGAAGTTATTTATATGCCGTGTTTTCTCACTTCTTTGGTTATTTATATAACCAGAAATGTTCACAAATTATAGATACAGATAGACCATGTTCCTCATTCTGGATTATGTTACCTATGTCATTTCTAGTATTTGGTTTCCCACTACAATGGCTTTCTAAGAAGTAGAGTTGGGCCCATATACTGCATCCCTATATATTCAGCCTCATCTAAACCCCAAGAATAATCACCCTCATGACTTACTTACCTTCATAGGTCCCACTTTCAAATACAATCACATTGGGGATTAGGTTCAATGTATGAATATAGGGAAAAACATATACATTCTGTCCATACCAGTGCTAGAGGAGAAAAGTAAAAGTAGGATGATGTGACAAGACTGGGACTGCTGGAGGATGCAGAAGAAAATGCTGAGGAAATCTACTAGATGAATTACAATATACATCATCAATGCAGCACACTTACTGTACAGGCACACGAATATCTACATTTTCTGCTACAATGCAGATATGAAGGCATTGCTCAGGTCTCACTGGTGTCATCAATGGTCCAAGCTGTTCTCTCTTTCTGTTTGCCATTCTCAGGGTTGCCACTGCAGCCATCATGTCCGCATTCCAGGTTGAAAGAAGGGAAAAGAAAGGAGCACGAAAGAGGCACCTGCTGCTGAGTGAGCCCCCTTGGGAAACGTTTCTGTTCATTCTTCATTAACACCTGTATCTGAAGGAAGGCTGGAACATGCTGTTTCCTTAACAGGATTGATAGCCACTTGATAGAGTTTCATTTAGTGGGAAAAAAGGTTCCAAAGTCCACAGCAGGTGACGTGATGCTTAAGGCACTGGATTCCCATGTGCACACTTGAGTTGGATTCCCAGATCCAGCAGCTTGAAAATTACACTGGGCACACATGCATGTATGTCCAAAGTCCTGACAGAAAGGAGGAGAGGGGTTGTAGCATGGCTGTTCCTGCTGCAGGGTGATTTCTTATTTTCCCTCTCTGTATCGCTCTGTCTTTGTCCTGTCTAGCAAGTGCACGTGCCTTGTGACAGACCTAAAAAAAAAAAAAGGAAAGGACAAATGGATAGAGAGTGGCCATCTAACTATTTTTGCCACCATTTTAATATGAAATTGTAATTATCTGTAGCCTCCCCTCTCCCTGGGAGTCTTTAACTAGTAGTATAAATTTTAGTAGTATCAAGCTCTAGGGGCTTTATCTAAATTTTATCTTTAAATGAGCTCACAAAGAACCCAAGTCATTTTTTCCACTTGTACAGCCCATCAGCTTTTTAAAAAAAGTTAACACCGCTAGGGGCCAGCAAGTGGCGTGGTTGTTAAGGCACTGGACTACGACATGGGCAATGCCCACACGGGCTTCTGTGGTTTGAGTTCCGGACTTGGTGGCTTGCTTCCTCTCTCTCTCTCTCTCTCTCTCTCTCTCTCTTTCTCTCTCTCTCTTTCTCTCCTCTCTCTCTCTCCCTGGTGGGTTGATAAACAATAATGAAAACAAATACTTTTTTAAGTTACACCACTCACCTGACATTTTGTTCACAGGCTCATCTAACTGCTTAATTATTATGTTTGAAATATTCTTGTAATTAAAAAAACTTAGAAAATACCTATGATATTATTGTTAACTAAATTTCTTATTAATTTTTATTTTTTATTAAAATAACCAAATAGTACCTATACTCAGCAGGGAGAGGAGAGACAGAGAGAGAGAGAGAAGGAGAAAACACCCTCCAATAGGATATGATCATGTCAAAATTCCTTCTCCTCCATTTCTCCATCATGTTAGGATTTCAGCTGTGCATGCACATTTATCCAGTGTGTTTTTCAAGCCTCCAGGGCTGGGATCTGAAGTGTATGATCAGCCATGTTGGGATGTGGGTCCCTTAATCACTGAGCTATGAAGCCAGCCCCATAACTGACTTTTAAACAATAATGTCACTTGTGTATTGTGGAATTTTTCCATAAAGTTGTATAGAAAATTTGTCAAGTGGGTGCTAGTTTTCCAGTTAGGGACTATTAGGTGCCTGAACCTTTGTAATTAAGGATCTCCTCAGGTGAATTTTGTCTGCTATGCATCACACCTCTCTCAACTCCCCAGTCCATTTGTAACGCTTTCCAATTTTCTTGTTAAATGTTATGTTTTCTTTCATTTCCACATATTGCTTGTAAGTGTCAGTATGTGAGATTCATTTTACAGGTCCTCAGGAGAAATAAGAAAATAATTTTTATTTAAAAGTATAAAACTAAAATATAACTAGTAGTTCTTTTGCTGCCATTTTGAAGGAAAGATAAAGTGAGACTTAGGTACAAATAAATAAAGATACGGAAATAGGACCAAAATGCAGTTGTAGAGAGAGATAAAAGAGATAGAGATAGAGACAAGTTCTCAGTACTTTGCCCAGCCTAGTTAAACAAGCTGTTGGTAAAAGAAGTACAAGGGGTCATTATCATTTGACACTGACGAGGAGGACACAAGGTACTGTGTCCACTAAGTTACTGACGCCTTAACTAGATTTTAAACAAGAACCCAGAGCCTTTGTTCTACCAAAAGCCAATTGCATCGAAGTACCACAAGAAAGACTAGCAAGAAAAGAAAGTAAGTAGAAAACTCACAGAGCAGGTAAAGAAGAGAAATGTATATAAACACTAGGGAAAGGGAAAAGAAAAAGATGGGAGAGAGTGGGGAAGAAAAGCCAGTGTAAGAAACCAAGGCAATTCTGGATGGTTGAACACATTTCTTGGCACATTTGCACTTCACCTAGGAGGCAGGCCGTTCCATCCTCGATTTCTCCTTCCCCTTATCATTATCTCAAGAGTAATCTAAGGAGCAAACTGAGGAAAATGGTGCTTCCAACTCAACACCATTAGGACAAAGAAGTATTCCTGGGAGACAAAATAAATCAGTCAAGGACTGACCTTTCCAGATACCCCCTACTCCCACATACTGCTGAACGTTCTTATCGCTCTTCTCCCCCGTTTTAACTAGCTGTACATGTAGCAGATGTATTGAGAGAGGAGTGTAGCTTATGTAGGGATTCCTGTCACCTGAGATAAGTTGCTCCTTCACAGAGACAAGATAACACAAAGACCAAAGCCCTAGACTAAAACCAGAAGCCAGCTGGTAGTTCTTGAACTACCACTTGTAAACCTGCAAGTCACTTAACCTCCTTGAGAAATATTATGTTATCAGAAAAGTCATGATGTATTCTTCTGTTTTTCTATGCAAAAATGAGTCATGGTTTTTCCAACGACCCCATATTTTACCTATTAAAAGGAACTAATTATTTTAATGAGCAAATGACTTACATGTTTAAAGCTCTTTTAAAAGTATACAATGTTATCACAGCAATTTAGCAAATTAGTGACAATGAATAGATGAATCAAATAGTGGTTTCCAAATGTGTTTAAATTTAATGGCTTAGCAATCACATAAGGCCTTTGAGGTTAGTGATACAACAGAAGATAAAACTAAATAAACATAGTCTCGATCTTGGAAAAGCTAAAAAGTTTTGAAAAGTAATATGTTTTTTTTCTCTTGAATGTTATTCACAGAAGGAAGATAGATAACAAAAAAACATACCCATGTTAAACCAACTTTGTAGATTTTGTATTTGCTTTTTTCTTCTTGTTTTTGAGGTAAGTTTGAGAAGTCGCGGGTCCAGGGTTGCATTTGCTGCCAACTTTCTAAGCACAAACACTCAGATAGGGAGGAAGGAAGTAGAATACAGAAGAGCAAAACAGATCAAACTATTACATTATATTCTTGGTAACTCATTAATACCATGCCATATGTGCAGTGTGGTGCAGCTTCTCTTATGAGGTTAAAAAACAAAAAAAATAGTCTTCACCTCAAGTGTTTGACTATAATGGCACACCCTCAAAATGCTAGTGATTAGTATAATGACTTTTGCCAAAGACTGGAACATATGCAAGATTGTATCCTGTGTATTCATAATTATTCACATCAAAGGGAGTGTGGGGTGAGTCCAGCTGAGCAGCGTGAGAGACAGCACCCTGCCGTGAGGCGACAGTAGGAGTTTGGATCCTTCCTTTTCAGGGCTGCGTGCCCCAGTTGGTATCGGAAGGGTTCCTCATTGTTATGGCTTGTTCCTGCCTCCAGGACAGCCCATGCCGTGGCCCCCCATGGAGGGGTCCTCCATCCTGCAATGAGCCATCTGGAGAAGAAAGGCTGGCCCCAAGTCCCTCTGGAAGTTGTTAGCTCTGCGCCACAGTTGGCTCCCGCTTTCTCTGGGGGGTTGACCTCTTCACAGGCTTTCTTCCCATGTCAGGAAGCTGATTGTACTCGTCTCACTACACTGTCAGCTTCTACCGCTTCTTCAAATTACAGGACAAATCTCTAAAGTAGACATGGGCTTCCTGTGGGAAATGCAGGCTGCTACCCAAAGATTTCTTCTTAACAAGCACAAGGACCTTGTGGTTAAATGTAAAGGGTGGGGACTGCACATTGTTTTCTTTGTGTAGCTCTGGAAATGATGTAAAGTACTTCAGAGAACAAAGAGTACAAGCCCAATAAATCTCTCAATATAGCCCGAGAATTAGCCCGATGTTCCATCATCAACTAGCTCTGTGATCCAGACAAGTTACCAAACCTTGCTGGTCGTCTGCTTCTGCATCTGTAAAAGGGGTGTGTGTGTATTATAAGTTCGTAAAAGTTAGGCTGACCCCAATGGTTTGAAAGACACACTGGGTGCTTATGTGCATGTGCCCCAAATCCTGAGGGATGGAAAAACTGAAGTAAAAGGGTTGTGGTGTGACCTCACTCTATTGGGGGGTGATTTCTCTCTCTTTCTCTCACTCTTTCTCTCTCTCTCTGGAAAATGCACGTGCCCTCTAACATTAAAAAAAAGACTTCAATAAGTTCGTAGATGCTACTTGGCATATAGAACTTTGGTTATTATTTAAAAGATAAAAGACAGCAGAGAGCTATCAGTACTCCTTTACCATATTCATTTATAAAAATAAATTATTTAATGTCTCTAATAAGTAGCAAACCCTTGGCATTAATTCTTAAAGAAAAAGACAAACACAGAAAAACTTTCTTCCTCTCAAAAAAATTATTCTTATATGAGTGATATAAGATTATACAGACCTAAGAGAGTTTTAACAACAATCTTTCTTGATTGGAAAACTCATCAATGTAATGTACCATAAATGACCATCTGGTCCAACCCCTTATGCTATGCTTAGCTTCCTTCTTTTGCTATCCTTACTAAAGATAAATAAATAAATAATAAAATCTCCCCATAATAAGATAGCTCTGTACCAGGGTACTTCAAAAAAGTTTATTGAAAAAAAAAAAACAGAATTAAAATATGAGCTTATTTTGGGGCAAAAGCATTTTTAAACCATTGAGTAGTTTTTCCTGTAATACATATTCTCCATGAAAATCCTTTCAAATGACAGTTCTTAGAGGAATTTCAAGTATCAACAAAATGGCAGATATTTAACGCCTTACAGATCACAGGGTACTTTTCACATGGGCTATTTGCAGCATTTTCAAGTGGCCTTTTTAAAGTTTACTCACTCAAAGGTCTTCCTTCCCCTACTGCTTAGTACTGTAAGGTCTCTCCTCGCACTGAGTGTAAGAACCCACTCCTCACTCCCAACCACCAGGCTTTGAGGGAGGTGATCTTAAGGAAAGAACCTGGGGAAAAGAACGTGCCAGGAAACTGGGTGTAAGGCACTTCTTTTTAAAGGCACTGTTCTATTTGAAATCGGAGTCCATTCACTTTCTTTGTTGTTGTTGTTTTTAGATTTTTGCCATATGACACATGCGGTTGCCTAAGAAGGAGAGAGTGAGGGGGAAAGTGAGAAACCATCCCCCCGAGGGGATGGCTGTGCTGCAATCCCTTTTCCTTCATTCTCCTCCTGGGATTTTGGACACTCACTCACATGCACTCAGCATGATTTTTAAGGTGTCAGGTCTGGGACTTGAACAGCAGTTGGCCTTGTGAAAATCCGGTACCTTAGCTATTCCACCAGTGGCTGACCCCTTATTTTTACTTTCTACAGCACTAACAAGTGTCATGTGCCCTTCCTGAGCTTGACATACATCCTCCACTAAGCACCATCCCCTCTTTAGACCTGGAGGGCTGTGAGAAACATCTTCCATATGTTGAGTTCCAGGTTGTTGGGATGCTCTTCTTGCCGGTGCTGTTATGACCTTTATGGTCCTCCCAAGACGAATTGCTTGATGTTGTTCTTCACAGCATGATGGTCTTCTCTCCCTGGAGTCTCTGTTTCTTCTTTCCCTCTTCCTGAGTTATCCCTCCTTTCTCTTCTTCCCTTCCTTATTTTTTTTTTAAGTTTTTTATTTATTTTTTTTTTTGGAGAGATTTTCACTGTAGGGCGCGTGCGCTCGCCAGATAGACAGAGAGAGACATAGAGACAGAATACGTGGGAGTCTAGCCCCCTAGCTGAGTTATCCCTCCTTTCTCTTCTTCCCTTCCTTATTTTCAAATTGAGCTCAGGCATGCTGTTTTTCCACAGAATCACCCCTGTTAAAGAAAAAAATTTTCATTGATACTTGTTAAATCATGGCGAGAAAAATTTTGTATAGAACCCCCAAAATAGGCATAGACAGAAATTGCAATGGGGTATGGCAGTGGGAGAAGCACATTTGGCTTGACTCCAATACAGCATGGGTGAGAAGTTTGTAGCCAAGAAGCAGGGAGAAGGTCAGGAGCCATGGAAGCAAGGAGATTCTAGTTAAACCGACCCAGTAGGATTCTGGTGGAAGATAGGTGAGGGTTAGCACACATTTCCCGGGAGACAGTAGAGGCCGAGGAACCTAATCAGATAATGAAAGTGATCAGACTGGACTTTACAAGGGAGAATACAGGTGAGAGAGGAAGTTCAAAGCCCGGTCAAAGTTTGGCCAAGAAAGAATCTCATCTTCCCAAACCCACTCACACACCCTCATTCAAAGTCTCTTCAGCACGCCCCAAATTTCCTCTTTCAGTTCCTGGCTACAATTGTGCCTATTTTAGCATGTCATGATTTTCTATCCGGGAACCTGACACCTCGATTCTAAACTGTGAACCTCTTGAAAGTTTAAGCTATGACTTATTCCACATGATATCCCCAATGTCTGCTAAAAATAGACTCTAAAGAATGCTTGTTGAAAGATCAAACTGATTTTTTTCTCCCTGTAACTGTCATTCATTGGTTCTACTTTGATCACACAGAACTAAACACCAGGCCAGTTCCTCTTTGACACCAAAGTCTTTCACACATTTGAGGACAGATGTCATCTCATGTCATGTCACACATTCCTTCATTTGTTCATTTGATCAGTAAATATTTAATTAATAGCTTTCTACATGACAGGAATAATTGTAGATATTATGGAAAAGAATATATGAGAAGTAAATGCTGCCATTGGGGAGAATGTAATTTTGGGTAATTTTCTGGCTCTTACCTTCTCCACTGTAAATCCCAGTCCCTTACCTCATCCAGTCCCATTTAAGATAAAATATTTTAAAAATTGGGTAATATATTCTTAGGATCAAAATAAAACAAAATAGGGTACATTGAGAAATGTTATTCCTACCCTCGTCACTGTTTCACTGTATTCCCATTCTGCCTAGCAGGTGTGACCAAATGTTTAAATTCATTATAATTACCTAGAGATATATTTATGCAAATAAAAATTAATTTGATTACATTTTATTAGTCTCCTATTTTAAGTAAATAAAAGGTACCATGTTCTATATACTATTACACAACTTCAGTTTTTTCTTAACAATATATCTGAAAAATCTTTCTCAGTTAGTACATAGAGAGGGCTTCCTCATTCTTTTTAAAAAACGCAGAGTATTTCATTATGAGACTATATCACGGTTTATTCAATTAGTACTCAAGTTTTGGCATTTCGCACATCAAATTACAGACCGTTCTGAGCTGGACCTTATTCTCTCCCAGTTGCTTAAACCTAGGGCTGCATTAGCTTTAAAGCAAAATTGTTACCCTGCTGGGATCATTAATATGCAAGCTTTTCAGAAGTAAAATATTAGTCTTTTCCACACGAAATAGTACTAAGTCATTTATTCTCCATCCTGTGCTTTAAATTATTTATTTTAGTATAAAGGGAAATTTTTGCATTTATCATCACTAAACTTCACTTTGTTTATTTCAATTAATTATTCTCACATTCCAACATGACTTCTTGAATCTTGAGTCTATTATCAATCATATTAGCTACTCTTCACATATTTAAAAAGTATGTTTTCCATTTTTATTCAAATAATTGATCTTCTTGTGCTATTAGAATAAATCTTTGCCAGAGCTGCTTCTTAGTTTCTATAATTTACTCTTCTTCTTGGGTCCTTGACTTTATTTATCACTTCAAAGTCTCCTGGTTCTGCATCTCCCCAGTAAGTCCTGCTTTCCACAAAACCTTCACCACCGTTCTCTGTCCACTCATGTTATTCATGTCCTGCACTCAGAATCCTTCCTTCTACTTGGGCTGCTTCTGGAACATAGTGGTTAAGACCCCCAGATAATCAACTGCAATTCACAGCCCCAGTGGCTAGAAAAACACACTGGTGTGTATGCATGTGTGACCAAATCCTGACAGAATGGGGAAATAAAGAAAAATAGAGAAGATGAAGAAAAAGAGAGTGACGAGACAGCATCCTATTGTAGTGTGCCTTCTCTCTCTCTCCTCCCTCTCTCTCTCTCTCTCTCCACCCCCCTCCATGAGTGCATGAGTGCATGTGCCTTCTGGCAATTCAAAGAACAAAACAAAACAAAACCAATACTTTCTTTCTCTCTTATATTAGTCGAAAAGAACTTACGTGTCTCCCCTCATTCTCTATAGATGTTGAAAATCAGCAATTTGGCAACAGGGAGTCCAGATGCCTCCCTGATATCTGGCTGTTCCTGAGTACTAGCTTCCTGCTCTTGGCAATAACTCCTTCTTCTTTTCTTTTTGCTTTTCTTTTCTTTTCTTCTTTTTCTTCATTTTTTTAACTTTTTTTTATTCTTTATGGATAGAGCACATACATAAACACCTGATAATGAGAGCGAGAGAGAGAGACAAGCACCTTCATAGGGTCTGGTCATGCCCAGTTCCCTTCCTTCAGCCCTCCAGCCCTTCAGATCTTTTGCACTCATGCAAATGTCCAGTGTTTTTCAGGATGACTGGGTAGGAATTCAGACCACAGTCATCAGGTGGAAATGGGCTTCTCCTAAGCAATATATTACCATTGGACCCCAGAGTCAGCCTGAGCCTCCTTCTTAAACTCTCCATACTTACTGCTGCATGACTCCCAACCTAATATATTCAATGAATGCTTTTGACTTTGTACTCCTGCTTTAAGGTAGCAAGACCTTAGCAAGACTGAGTTTTATTTTAAACGAAAGCACTTCCACATGGCCCCTTCAAAGCCATTGTCTTGCATAATATTTATCTATTCTAATGACATGGTCATTGCTTAAAATATTTTAGCAATCTGGCTATGGTATGTTCTATGTAATCCTGGTAGTAGCACATATTTTTCCCTTGAGGATATATTGATATTTAAATTATTATTATTATAACACAGGGTTGGGTCATGTCATAATCTTTTTTCCCTTCTGCATCAGCCTCCCAGCTGGGACTACAGGTACTTCTCACCACATCTGGCTCCTTTTCTTTTTTTAGAGAGAGAGATTTTTCCTATACAGCACATGCACTTGCCAGAGAGACAGAGAGACAGAAATCAAGAAATTGGCCCTCGCCCCTAGGGAGATAGCCATGCCACAATCCCTTCTCCTCCATTCTCCTCTAGGGATCTTGGGCATTCATGCACATACACCCAGGGTGAGTTTCAAGCCACTGGGTCTGGGATTCGAACTGCAGTCAGACATATGAGAGTCTAGCTACATTAACTGTTATGCCATCTGCTGGTTCCACTCTGGCTGTTGTTTATACAGGATCTTGCCACATTGCCAAGGCTAGCCTTGAATTCACAACCCTCCTGCCTCAACTTCCAGGGTTACTGAGATTACAGGAGCACATCACCTTTAGGCTGGTTTGTGAACAGAACCTGGGTCTCCTATGTGGTCTCAGTCTGTGGAGCACAGTATTTTAGCAGTACATACAACCATAGCTGGGCCTAAATTCACATTTAACCTAAAGTTAATTGAAAAGGTTCATGGTTAATTTGACTCTTTATCTTTTTATTTAAAAATAGAGATCACTGAGACCAGCGATGGCATAATGGCTACATCACTGGATTCCCATGTAGTCGACCGCAGTTTGAGTCCCAGACCCAGTGGCTTAAACTCATGCCGGGCGCATGTGCATGCACACTCAAGATCCCAAGAGGAGAATGGAAGAGAAGGTAATTATTCTCACATTCCAACATGACTTCTTGAATCTTGAGTCTATTATCAATCATATTAGCTACTCTTCACATATTTAAAAAGTATGTTTTCCATTTTTATTCAAATAATTGATCTTCTTGTGCTATTAGAATAAATCTTTGCCAGAGCTGCTTCTTTGTTTCTATAATTTACTCTTCTTCTTGGGTCCTTGACTTTATTTATCACTTCAAAGTCTCCGGGTTCTGCATCTCCCCAGTAAGTCCTGCTTTCCACAAAACCTTCACCACCGTTCTCTGTCCACTCATGTTATTCATGTCCTGCACTCAGAATCCTTCCTTCTACTTGGGCTGCTTCTGGAACATAGTGGTTAAGACCCCCAGATAATCAACTGCAATTCACAGCCCCAGTGGCTAGAAAAACACACTGGTGTGTATGCATGTGTGACCAAATCCTGACAGAATGGGGAAATAAAGAAAAATAGAGAAGATGAAGAAAAAGAGAGTGACGAGACAGCATCCTATTGTAGTGTGCCTTCTCTCTCTCTCCTCCCTCTCTCTCTCTCTCTCTCCACCCCCCTCCATGAGTGCATGAGTGCATGTGCCTTCTGGCAATTCAAAGAACAAAACAAAACAAAACCAATACTTTCTTTCTCTCTTATATTAGTCGAAAAGAACTTACGTGTCTCCCCTCATTCTCTATAGATGTTGAAAATCAGCAATTTGGCAACAGGGAGTCCAGATGCCTCCCTGATATCTGGCTGTTCCTGAGTACTAGCTTCCTGCTCTTGGCAATAACTCCTTCTTCTTTTCTTTTTGCTTTTCTTTTCTTTTCTTCTTTTTCTTCATTTTTTTAACTTTTTTTTATTCTTTATGGATAGAGCACATACATAAACACCTGATAATGAGAGCGAGAGAGAGAGACAAGCACCTTCATAGGGTCTGGTCATGCCCAGTTCCCTTCCTTCAGCCCTCCAGCCCTTCAGATCTTTTGCACTCATGCAAATGTCCAGTGTTTTTCAGGATGACTGGGTAGGAATTCAGACCACAGTCATCAGGTGGAAATGGGCTTCTCCTAAGCAATATATTACCATTGGACCCCAGAGTCAGCCTGAGCCTCCTTCTTAAACTCTCCATACTTACTGCTGCATGACTCCCAACCTAATATATTCAATGAATGCTTTTGACTTTGTACTCCTGCTTTAAGGTAGCAAGACCTTAGCAAGACTGAGTTTTATTTTAAACGAAAGCACTTCCACATGGCCCCTTCAAAGCCATTGTCTTGCATAATATTTATCTATTCTAATGACATGGTCATTGCTTAAAATATTTTAGCAATCTGGCTATGGTATGTTCTATGTAATCCTGGTAGTAGCACATATTTTTCCCTTGAGGATATATTGATATTTAAATTATTATTATTATAACACAGGGTTGGGTCATGTCATAATCTTTTTTCCCTTCTGCATCAGCCTCCCAGCTGGGACTACAGGTACTTCTCACCACATCTGGCTCCTTTTCTTTTTTTAGAGAGAGAGATTTTTCCTATACAGCACATGCACTTGCCAGAGAGACAGAGAGACAGAAATCAAGAAATTGGCCCTCGCCCCTAGGGAGATAGCCATGCCACAATCCCTTCTCCTCCATTCTCCTCTAGGGATCTTGGGCATTCATGCACATACACCCAGGGTGAGTTTCAAGCCACTGGGTCTGGGATTCGAACTGCAGTCAGACATATGAGAGTCTAGCTACATTAACTGTTATGCCATCTGCTGGTTCCACTCTGGCTGTTGTTTATACAGGATCTTGCCACATTGCCAAGGCTAGCCTTGAATTCACAACCCTCCTGCCTCAACTTCCAGGGTTACTGAGATTACAGGAGCACATCACCTTTAGGCTGGTTTGTGAACAGAACCTGGGTCTCCTATGTGGTCTCAGTCTGTGGAGCACAGTATTTTAGCAGTACATACAACCATAGCTGGGCCTAAATTCACATTTAACCTAAAGTTAATTGAAAAGGTTCATGGTTAATTTGACTCTTTATCTTTTTATTTAAAAATAGAGATCACTGAGACCAGCGATGGCATAATGGCTACATCACTGGATTCCCATGTAGTCGACCGCAGTTTGAGTCCCAGACCCAGTGGCTTAAACTCATGCCGGGCGCATGTGCATGCACACTCAAGATCCCAAGAGGAGAATGGAAGAGAAGGAATAGGAGCATAGCCATCCCACCCTAGGGGATGATTTCTCCCTTTCTGTCTCTCTGTCTCTGTGTTTCTGGTGGGTACATGCCCCCTATAGCAAAAACCTCTCCAAAAAAAAAAAAAAAGAGAGAGTACTTTACACTGTAAATTTTCTTATGAAATTGTTTTAAAAGGCAGTTCTGAAGAAAAGGAATTAAAAATATTGGATAATGGCAGAGGATTTGTTTAAATGTGGGTGTGTGTATATACATATAAATATAAATAATAAATATAAGCATAAATAGGAAACAACCTTGAGGGTCTACATTCCTTTTAACATATGTTGTTTGATGTATTTTAAAATAAAGTATCTTTACTTACCTAAGTGGAGTAAGTAGCAGCCCCTGCCTTCCAAGACCATCTTTAATGGAAAGGAAGAAGTACCTGGTTTAAGAATTTAATAATAGTCATGGGACTGGCAGATGGCTTAATGGTAACATTGCTGGACTCCCATGTAGTAACTGCAGTTTGAGTCCCAGGTCTGGCAGCTTAAAAATCTCACTAGGAGCATATGTGTATGTGCCTAAAAATCCCAAGAGGAGAATGAGAAGAAGGGAAATCACCCCAGGGGGTGATTTCTTGCTTTAGTTCTCTCTGTCTGTCTGGTGAGCACACACGCCTTACAGCAAAAATATCTCACACACACACACACACACACACACAAATTTACTAGTCACAGTAAGTCTTCTTGTGTTCTTTATGTCACTTACAGAAGCAGTCACTGACAAGTATATAGCCCAGTAATAAGGTGATTCTTATTGTCAGCAGGCCCTAGAAAAATGTAGGAAGACCACTAAAGAGAAGAGAATAAAGAAGTCAGTGACTGCTCTGTATATTACTTGAAGCCATATCATTGCTGTGAGATAAACAATTTGGGAAGAATAGAACAGCTAGAAAAATATTTGTCTGTCCTCTTATGGATTCTTTAAAATAGAGTATTATGATAATGATACAGGTCTTTCTTTCTTTATTTTTTTGAAGGAGAGTTTTGTTATAGGGTGTGTGCACTCACCACAAAGACAAGAGAAACAGAGAGACAGAAAGCAAGAAATCACCACGACCACCACCACCCCACCCCACCCGCCTGAGGGATAGCCATGCCACAAGACCTTCTCTTTCATTCTTCTCCGAGGATCTTGGGCACATACACACATATGCCTGGTGTGAGTTTTAAGCCACTGGATCTGGACTTGGAACCTGGTTGACCACATGAGAGTCCAGTGACATAACTTATGCCATCTACTGGTCCAAATATTGGTCTTTCAGGATATTATGAAGAAGCTCACATGTCATTGTTTTATTTTGCTTTAATTTTCAGTTAACTGTGAATATTTGTATTAGAGTCCTCCAGTGAAACAAAATCAATGGGATTTATTTATTTATTTATTTATTTAAGCATACATTTATGTGGAGTCAGCAAACTGGAGACCCAGCAGACTCAATGGTGGTTCCAGTAGGAATCCAAAGGCCTGAGAATCAGGACAGTTAACAGTATATCAGGCTGAAAACCAGCAGGCTTGAGACACAAGAAGATGTGATTCTTCAGTTTGAATTTAAAGGCATTGTTCCAGCTTTAGTGGTTAAGCAGGAAGAGTTCCCTCTTACTCAGTCCATGTGTTTCATTCAAGTCCTCAGTTAATTGGCTAAGGCCCACTCACACTAGGGAAGCCAATCTATTGATTGAAGCACTTATCTCATTCAAGAACACCTTCACAGACTCACTCAGAATAATGTTTGATTAAATATCTAGGCACTTTATGATCCAGTAAAGTTAACAGCTAAAATTAATCGATACATGTCTAAAATTTCTTTTCATTTAAAATAAATGACTTTTGGCTACTGTTGACATAATTCAAATTATACAACACTAGATACTCATTCCTCTGTAATAACAAACAGAAGAAGACAAATAGAAGGTGTCATGGTCTCCACCCTGCCCCATCATGGTGCACCTCTTCACTCACTTGGTTTTCTTGGCTGACCTTTGCACACTTTTAAGTGGGGGATCACATGGTGTGAGATGTTTTGGGGATTTGATGTTAGTCAGGAGGTGTGTGTGTGCTCCTACAGATATTACTGTAGATAATGAGGCATGCACACAACTTGTATAATGGGGACACCTCCAAGGAGAACTGAATTAGAGGTGTGTATGGTCACCCCAACTAGTTCTAAAGGATTTAAAATACCAATATCAATTATTCTTATCTCCTGACTACCCTGAGATGCAGAGAATGACAAAAGGCATTACATACTGTCTTCTTGAAATTCCTAGAACATTATTCTAGACTGAATTATGCAAATATAAGAGCATGTAACATTGGGGAAAAGGGACTTAATCTTAAAGCAGAACAATAAATCCTAGAGCTCTCGCATTGATTGAAACACAAGTGATTCTGAAAGTGAGTAAATACCCTAGGAGATTGGTTACTATGCACTTTTTTAAAACATTGATTTCTCAATCCTTAATTTCAGACAATATTGGCTATTTCTTAATGCCATGAGGCGTAAGTGAAGATTAAGCACTGAGCCAGAGAACAGCTTTGGGCTAAAGGGAAAGAAATTCAAGCTCCATTACAAAAGTAGTGAAATACAAGAACTGAATTAATTAATGAACGGTTACTCTTTATCTAGACGCCTGGGTTCCTCTAATACCTCCTGCTACTACTTAGCAGTAAACTCTCAGGTGAATTTATATGAAGTTCATTTTGAATTCTGATGGACTCTAAGCTCCTTCAGAGAAAAATATATATCCTATTCTTTCACTTTTCATGGTGTGACCACATGCCACTTGGGGGGGGGTTGATTTCTCCCTCTCCCTCGATGTTTCTGTCTCTGGTGAGTGCACGTGCCCCTGGCAATAAAAGTTTTGTAGAGGTTTTTTTGTTTTGTTTTTGTTTTTGTTTTTGTTTGTTTGTTTGTTTGTTTGTTTGCTATAGGACATATGTACTCACCAGAAAGACAGAGAGAGACAGAGAGACAGAACGAGAGAAATCACCCCAACAGTGGGGATGGCCATGCCTCAATCCCTTCTCCTCCATTCTCCTCTCAGGATCTTGGGCACGCACGCACATGCACTCAGCGTGAATTTATCATACCAGGTCCAGGGCTCAAACCACGGTCGACTCCATGGGAGTTCAGCGACATAGCCATTACGCTAACTGCTGGTCCCTGGCAATAAAAGTTTTGAAAAGAAAGGAAAGAACAAGAAATAGTAAAATCTGTCCTGGATCTGAGATAGCACTAGGACATATCTTTTCTGTGTCATAGTCGTTTCTTCCATAAAATGGAAAACATACCATCTGTCTTTAAGATTTCTGTGAGGATGACATGAGATAATATGAAGCACTTAGAACAGTGTCTGACACATTGTAAGCACTATCTAAGCCTTCATCCATATATGAGTACATATCAGTAGACAGTTACAGGTGTTTGAGGAGCCTTAAATACCAGGTCTTCAGATAGAGAGTTAAGGATGGGCTTCCTCTTTCCTGCCTCAGGCCCTTTGTATTGCTAATTTTTTTTTCCCCTCCTGTCCTTCAAATAACTAGCTTACTTCTAATCACTTGGGTTTACTTCATCTGTTACCTCCATGGAAACACATTCCCATGTCTAAATTATCTTAGCCTCAAAATCCCCCCACTTGTCTTTTTCACTACCTTGTTGTTACCATAAATCTTGCCACAAACTGCAATAGTTGGTATTACTTTTCGTTTACTCATTTGTTGACTTTTCCCATACACTAGGATACCTTACTAGGATTTAAGCCACAAAAAGACACACCACTGAATCTCTGACATTTAATATGCCCTTGGTACCAAATGAGAAATTGCCTCTATCAGATTCAAAAGTGTAGGCAGGATTAAGAGACTCAAAAGTGGTAAATTTTTACAAAAAATAGTAAGAGAAGGAAGGCACGTTTAATCAAAGATATAAGAAGAACGAGAATAATATGATGCTACCTAAACCCTAAAGTAGTAAAAGGGGGTCAACCAACAAGAGCTGAAGTCAGAATCTTGGTTCAGTAGCGAAGGAAGAGAAAACTTGCCAGGTGTGTGTGCGTGCATACCCCAAATCCTGACAAGATGGAGAAAGAATTCACCTTTTCTAGTCCTTTTATTGTGTAGATTCAACTGGAGGCCAGAGACCTGGAGAACCAGGGGGATGCTGTCTGTGGAAACCTGCTCCCATGGCACAAAGCAGGGCAGAGAAGAACCTAGGCAAGCAGAGAATGACCTGCACAGTATTCTGTAAAGACTTTTTATTGTTAAAGTCATGTATCTGTGAGCATTAAAGTCAAAAGATGCAAAAGAACTCTAGCAGAATTATAACTAGAGATGTACAGAAAGTCAAAAAGAAATTCCTTTAAAATACCTTATTCAGAGAATGAAAAGAGAAAGGAAAGTTTAAAAGAAGAAACCTGAGATTTTCTGGGGTCACTACATTTTTCCAATACTACTTTTCATGTGCTGATTCTAAAAGTTTGTTAGTGAATCTTTTTAATGACAAATTTCCTAGCCTACATTTTTACTGAGACAAATTCCCCCCCATCTATTTTGAAGCTTATGGTGTTTATCTGACTTTACTCAGATATGGAGTTTTGCTTCTGAGAGTCCAATGATAAGAAAAAATATATATATACCCATAAATAAAATAAAAAGAAAAAGTCAATCGATTGCAGTCATCATGTCTAAATTACTAAATTACTCCTAACTTTAAGGCAAACTTAGAAAAGGTTAAGTAAGTAGATATCAAAATGGTCTCCCTTCTTAGAGAAGTCAGAAAAGCCAGAGAATGAAAAATCATTTAAAAATGACAGAAAAAAAAGTAAGGTCAATTTCATACTTGCATTTTTTTTTTTTTTTTGAGAGAGATTTTTGCTATAGGTCACATGTGCTCACTAGAAAGACAGCGAGAGACAGAGAAACAGAAAATGAGAAATCACACCCCAGGAAGGATGGCCATGCCGCAATCCCTTCTCCTTCATTCTCCTCTTGGGATCTTGGGCACGTGTGTGCCCAGCATGAGTTTAAGTCACCAGGTGCAGCGACATAGCCATTATGCCAACTGCTGTTCCCTATACCTGCAAATCTCTTTCCTACCTTGAGATGGAGATGCTACATGCTGAGTTAGTCTAGAAATTGTAAATACAGAATATCTGTAAAAAGAATGCTTATGTAGAGTTAATTAGACTGTTTTCATAGTTTCGGATATCCACAACCCAAAAGAGGATCCAAGTTTCTTGGCAACAGAAGGTCTCTAAGGTCTTTATAAGCTAAGCCTATTACAATTTATCTATTTATTTTTTAGAGATTTTTGCCTAAGGGTGCACATGCTTATGGCAGGGGAGGTTTGGGGGTGGGGGGGAGAGAAACAATGAGAGGGAAAGTGAGAAATTACCCCCTGAGGGAATGGCCATGTCCTAATTCTTTCTCGTCCATTCTCCCCCTGGGGTCTTAGGCATGCATACACACATGCCCGGCATGATTTTGAGTCCCCACAGGTCTGGGACTCTAATCATGGTCAGCATGTGGGAGTCCAGCGACATAAGCGCTACGCCATCTGTTGGCCCCAGAAGATATTTTAAAGAAGACAGAGACTGGTGGTGTTATGAATGAAGTCCAACGACAGGAACACTGCAATGGACAAAACTCAGAAAGATTATTGCAAGGATTCTGAGTGAAACACTTATCCAGGCTTCAGTAGAATTTTTATTTTTGTAGTGTGTCTTTAAAAGACCTACAGTAGTCAGCAGTGTCCAGTCATAGCACTCCTCATATAGATTATGACAGTTTAAAGCTTAAAACATCCAGATCATCCAAGCAGAGGTTCCTACAGAGGTTCCTATGTGAGAGATGGTAACTCACGTAGTGCTCCACCTGCACGAGGGCCGCCACCATCTTACGGTGGAAGCAGTAACTATGATGGTTACAGCAGTTCGCATGATGGATATGGTGGCAGTCAAGACAGTTACTCAAGCAGCCAAAGTGATCTCTGTTCAAGTGGTCGTGATCAGGTCGGCAGACAAGAGGGCTTTCCCCTTCCATGGAAAGGGGATACCCTCCTGCACGTGATTCCTACAGCAGCAATTCAAGCAGTGGAGCACAAAGAGGTGGTGGTCATGGATGAAGCTGATCTGATGGAGGGGGAGGCAGAAACAGATACTAGAAACAAACAAAACTTTGGACCAAAATCCCTATTCAAAGAAACCAAGTAGAAACTATTCTGTCATAACTACCCAAGGACTACTAAGAGGAAAACTGTGTTACCTTTTTCAAATTTCCTGTTAAATTAACCTCCATAATTTTCATGTTCTTGTGAGGGGAAAAAAGTAGAACATGTTTCATTTTATTTGATTTTATGACATTGCTTCCAACAAGCAAATGTTAAATGTGTAAGACTTGACTTGTTGTACTAGTGTTGTAATTTTCCAAGTGTCCCTAAAGGCCACTCCCTATCATTTTTCCCAGTAAATGAGGCAAGCTGTTCTAAGATCTTCCACAAACATCTAGCCGTCTAAAATGGAGAGACGGATCATTCTATTTATACAAATAAGCTAGCTGTTAGAGGGCGGTCAGGATATGCTACTCATAGGATTTCAGGGTGTCTTCAAACTGAAATCTCAATGTTCTCAGTAAGAAAAACCTGAGGTCAGATGCCTATGTAAGGAAAGTGCTATTCACCCAGTAAACCCAAAACAGATGGATAATGCTGGCCATATTTTGCCTTTCTGACATTTCTTTGGGAATCTGCAAGAACCTCCCCTTCCCCCCTCCAATAAGACCATTTTAGTGTGTGTTCAACAACTACAGACTACTAAATAAAAAGCTTGGCCAAAACCAACCATGAAGCTGGAAAAAATAATCATATTTTTTTCAAAGATATTCAAATAGATGGATTGAGATCATTTCTATAAATTTTCTAGGGTGAAAAAAAAATGATCATCTTTACTTAATGAAGAGGTAAGATTGTCAGTTTTCTTTTTCCAGGTATTGAGAAGTTTAGAATGACTTCAAGTAATTATCAAGCCCCTGAATTGGTTTAAGGAAAAGCTCAGCCAGGCAGAAATGTGAGTAGAAAATTAGAGAGTCTTTCAGCACTTTGAAGATTAACTACAGAAGTAGAAGCATTTTAGCTCCATTTTTACCTTCATCTTCCCAATATTATCCTTTGGGTTAAGGAAACTATAGGATTCAGGCAGAAATACTTGGTCAGAGTAAGGTTAAGGCTTAAATCATCCTTCAACTATGGAGCAAAAACTAAATCTATTTTCTCTGCCCCATTATCTCCAAAGCCTAGGCATATAATAAACACTCAGTAAATAGTTGCTGATTAAAAATGTATGAATGGATGAATGAATGATCACTTTAACCTGATCTAAAACATCCATCTCCAGAATGGAGAAAAGCACTAAATAGTGAATCATCCTGGGACCTTGAGGGATGACTTAGCCTGAAGGTAACTGAATTAGATTATAATAATAAATTTGTTTGACCTGAAAATTCCTTTATGGTTCAGGAAACTCTTTCAGTAGAAGCAGATCACAACGTGAAATCTTCTCAGTCTAAGATTTGATGGAGCAATTCCTATCCAGACATTCAAGTATCCTCAAGCTATTAAGTCTCAAATATGACAACCTGATACTAACCATAGCAAGTTTTGCATGTATTTCAGAAATATTTGTGGTTTTTTTATCCTTAGCATAGATGGAAATTGAGAGAACGAACGTTCTTTTATCTAGTTTAGGTAATTGAGATGATCCATCTTCATCCTAAATTTAGTCTCTAATGATCTCAACCCCAGGTAATTTCTTCTTTGATTTCGCATTAAGAGAAGGCAATGGAGATAAAGAATCCTTGTAAAATTTAACCCTGAAGGAAAATTAATTTAACCCATTTTCTTTTATTTATCCTGGAAGCAAGTATTCTAATGGGTGAATTAGGGATTCTATTCTGTTCTCTGCAGAAAGCTTCCAAGGAAAGATTTAGCACCGCCTGATTTTTATTTCTTTTAATAGAACCATTGCTCTAAGTAGATGATGGATGGAGAATATGTTTCAACTTTACTTTCAGGTTACATTCTTCGCATGGCCAACCGCATGGATGTCTTAGCCAGATGAGGCAAGTTCTATCACCTGGCCACCAGGCACCAGATTACCTGGGAATAAGCAAACCATACCACCTTCAATAGTCCTATAGGAAAATGTTTATCTTGCCACTTGCTGAGAAGACAGAAGCTGTGGTTTTAGTCATGGTGGTTTTGGTTGTTTCTCTCTTTGATTACTTCATGCAAATAATATGTATTGATTGGCCACTACTTGCCAGGCCTTGTGCTAAGATTTGGTCATACATGTGATATGAGGTCAACTGCCTCTAGGTCAGGGAAATCATTTTAATCTGTATGTATGAACATAAACTGGATTCAACATACGTACCAAGAAATTCCAAAGTTCACTGAAAAGAGGGACTAAGGTTTTTAAATAAGAATAAAATGCAAAGAATAAGTAGTTATTTGAGAAATAACAACCAATGAAGATAGATTAAATGAAAACACAGTCACATTTTTGATAAGATAAAGGCATGCCTAAGAACTAAACTGAATCTTTGATAGACTGAATGATTCAAAAGATATAAAACTAAGTTCTTTTATATCCTCATGGGTCAAAGGTTGAAAACTCTAATTAGAGTTTCTTGAACAAAAGTCTCTTGAACTTGAAATTCAGACTATAAGACTGCACATACTCACCGATATTTTTTTCAAGCTACCATCTGGGCCTTTGGTTTAGCATGCAATTCAAAACTCGTTGTTAGCCTGGCCAGGAAGTACAATCTGTAGCATGTGGACCGCAATGCTGCATGCCACTTGGATAACTGCAGTTTGGAATCACAGGTTGGCCTGAAAACATGCTGACTACACAAAAGTGTCCAAGATCCTGGGGAGCTAGAGAGCCAGAGAAAGGGAACTGTGGTGTGATGAGACCCTGTTGAGGATACTTTCTCTCTCTTTTTCTTTCCCTTTCTCTTTTCTTTCATGTTCATATGCACAGAGTCTCTGTCATTACAACATGAAACTAAGCAAAACAAAAACTCATGTTGATCCTCTTCCTATTCAAATCAAACCTCCAATCATGTTTTCAATGTATCTGTTGAGTCCTTCTAATGGTCCATGAATGTCTAGGTAATAGCATTTACTACACTGTATTACGGTCACTGGTATCTTATCCTTATTTCCCATAGATAGCAATCTTACAGGACAGAGACTGGATCTTCAGAGCTAACATGTATTGAGTACATAGCCCTGTGCCAGACACTGTTCAATGTGCTTGCTGCTTGCAACTCTCAAAACAAGTCTGTGACCTAGATTATCCCCATTTTACAGATAAAAGAGAACAGGTAAAATAAAGATTAAAAAGCTACCCCAAAGCTAATAACTAGTAATTCAAATGTAGTAAGTCCAGCTCCAAAGCCTTACCACTTAAGGACACTGGGCCTCCTTCCCTGTTAGTCCCATTTTTAGTCCCAAACCCTAATGCAATTCCCTAGCACAGAGCAGATGCTCAGTAAGTGCTGGATTGAAGATTGAATGAAAGCTCAAAGCAGCTCCACCACCAGCACTTACCCACCTCCTTATTATATCTCAACGCTCACAGCAGATTTACTGCCCAAACTAAAATTAAATTAGATTGCTTTCCTTAATTATATACTGACTAACTCGTGAAAAGAGACGGCTCAGAAATATGTTATATGGCAAGGGGATATCACTGAAGAACTAAGTTCTCCACACATAACCCACTAAGTGGTATTTGAGAGCTGACTGTATTTGATAACACATGTTTGGATCCAAATATCTCAAGACCTTCATGAAATATTCATAGCTTTGTGTTCATGAAACCCTCACTGCAATTCATAAATACTAACAGTAATATTTTACCAAGAGGGGGAAAAAACTTATAAAATTAAGAAATTTCATTTGGCAAATACCTATGAGTAAATCTCTGGCTAAGGCTGAAATAGATATTATAAATCTAACTATGTAGTCTCAAGAGGAGGAAACCAATGTTCTCCCACTAGCTTACTCTTTCTTTGATTAACTACATTTTCTCTTCTTGCTATTTCCCTTTCTTTGTTTCCTTCTGATTTAATTTCCACTCTCTGCCAAACACAGGAAGTATGAAGTAGGGAAAATGGGATCACCCCTGTGGAAGTCATAAAGCAAGAAATAACATAAATTCCTCAAAGAACATCACCCTTTTCTTTTCTGCTACCCTCATCTTCCCCTTGAAACTCTTTAGTAGCTATGAAAGTTATAGAAAGCAGTCAGCCATGGTGACACAACAGTGATGCAATGCACCATGATGATGAAGCCACATGGGAAGGTCATGGGTTCACCTCCTGAGGCCTCCTGGTAAATACTGGACACATCTGGCCATACTTGTGATCCTGGCTTACTGGGGCTAGCAGTGGAACACAGTGTGAAAATTCTGTTGGAGAAGATTCTCTTTCTCTCTCTCTCTTTTTCTCTAAATAAAAAGATATAGAAAACGTGCTCTGTAGGTAAATTAAGAATTTGTTTAAATGGGCCCAAAGGCAAATATTTTTCTTAACCCAACCATCTATCAGAACCATACTAGGATTCTAACATTCCATATAGTCTCAATAAATTTTACCCCTAGAAACAACAAGGATAACAAGATTTAAAGTCAACTTCTATTGGCACTCACCAAGTAGTGCTTTATTTCTTAAAATCTCCTCATTACAAGGTAAGTGGACATGAGACTGCCAGAATTTAACAAAGCAATATCAAAAATGAAAAAGAAAGTGTAACTATAATTTATACTAGAAAAGGTATAAATCTTTTCAAGACTTTTTATCATTAGAAATATATTTATCAAGATAGACTGAACCTGAAGGACATATTTATTCAAACAGTCTGATATATAATCATAATATTGAGCAGATAATAAATAGATCCAGAATAGATCCTGATTTTCTGATCCACCGAAAAGTATCAATGTGATGTAGATAGCCTTAAAGTGTTAACACAAAATCCATATTTGACATACTAATATATTTAAATTTTATGCTGAAAATGCATTAAAGATTTAATGGAAGAAAATAAAATTATTCTAAGGTTTCAAATTAAGTAGAGTCAATGCCAAAAACAACATATCATTTTCACAGTTTCCTGAACTAGAAGTTCCAAACCACAGTGGAGACAAATTGTACAATTTTTCACTGTTATAAAAATAATTTTAACTCTACTATGATTGAAGAAATGAATATGATTAGTTGTCAGTTTTGTGAATTAGTATTGAAAAATGTTTTATTTTTTGAATTAATAGCAATTCAAATGCTCATAATTTTTAAAAATTAATTTCACAGAAGTCTATTTATACTTTTTGCTAAAAGAGTGAATAAGCAAAGAAAGAGAGTGAAGATATATTAAAAACATTTCAATGCATTTGAAAAATAATTGAATAATGCATACTATGTGGGAAGATAATATGCATCATAAAAATACATAGAAAAATAAGAGTAGAAATATTGGCACCTACATATCAAAAATGGAACATCCATGATGACTATCTGCTATTTTCTCCATTTTTGTGAGGATTACTCAAGGTTATTTTGATAACTAGAGTTCAGTGAGATGTGGACTATGTAATTTTGCATTTTTCTTCACTATGGAACATAGTGCTATGATCTAGAATCAATGCTTTCATTACAGGTCTGACCATAGGTGTTTAAGATTAAGTGAGTTCATTTTCATTTTTTTTTAACATATAGAATGTTACATAAAATTGATAGATTATTTTTTGGTCATTTTCCTTTTTTTTTTTTTTTTTTTTTTTTTGCTTTAGGGCACACACCCTTGTCAGAGAGAAACAGAGAAGGAAAGTGAGAAATCATCCCGCAGAAGGGATGGCCATGCTGTAAGACCTTTTCCTCCATTCTCCTTTTGGGATTTTGAGCACACATGCCCAACCTGATTTTCAAGCTACCAGGTCTAGGACTTGAACCATGGTTAGGCATGTGGGAATCCAAGCCTTAACTATCACGCCCCCTGCTGGCCTCAGGCCCTTTCCTTACTTCTTTTATCACAGGCTCTTTGGTTGTAGTCTGGGCCCCATCTGCTGGTCAGCTTGAGAACTCATGAAATCAGTCATCCCATTGCTTTGATTTCTGCCGTTGCATGATGTTGCACCCATTTCCACGTGCTTAGCACTGTGCATCCTACCATGCTTGACCATACTATTTTAAGTATGCAGCCACAAAATCAAGTTTCAAACTTTACCTTTGTGACTCTAAATTGCCATAAATTTCTCTAAATTCGGGGAAAAGACAATTAACTTGAGGTAACCTTATTTAAGTCATTCCTTTTTTTTATAAGATTTGCAAATAAATTTTCAAGGATTTAAGGAGTCTAAGAAGTAGTTTAGAAGGAGAATATCCCAATTGACTAAATATCACTTACTTTCATTTTTATTTCTAGATTTCAGTCCAAAAGAGGGAAGAATCCAACTATTCTGAGATCTCTTCTAAGGTTTGTAGCAGTTCTAAAATTTTGCAGTTCTATAAAAATAGATTGATGAAGATAATGACCTAGAAGGATTTTACTGCAAAATCGCTTCTGTCTGACTCAGGTCCTAAAACTTAGAGTTTGAACTAAGGATATTTTAAAGCTAAATAAGAAAATTCCTGCATTATTCATAAGCCGATTAACCAGATAAAGGAAGAAACATGTCTCTAAAGACTTTGATGGTATGTTTTCTTAAAATAGTCTTGCCTTTCATTGTTTTCATTTTCCTTTCTTTTTCTCTTTTATTCCTTTTTATAATTATCTTCTTTGGGGTGGCTCATGTCTTTCCCCTGAGATATTAAAACTCAAGCTTCTTATCACCTTCTTGACACTATTTTAAAGTATTCTTAAATGGATTTCATAATTCATCTCCAATGAGCCATATTGTTTCATTTTGAGCAATTAGACCTGACAGCCATATTCAAGGAAAATGAATAGATATTTTACTTGAAAATTTCCCTTTTTTTCCTCTTTCTCTAATCCAGATGAAACTTGTTTTTCTAAAGAAAGGCAATTTACCTATTCACAGAATATCAGCAAACTAAATCAATCTGGGGGAAACAGGTAAGAAACATTCATCATGAAATATCTATTAACATAAAGTGATGGTCGATCTTGGAATAAGAGATTAATCAGTTCACTGTTTTTACTGCATGCCAGGCTTAAATTCCCTTAAGGCAAAGGTATTTAGTTTAACAAAGAAAGCTTGTATTATAGAATCTATACAAATTCAATGAGCATGACAGCAGCTGGTTATTCTTTCAGATTTATTTGAGTCACGAAATGTTCCTACACTATACTATGTACTCCTTTCCTGCAAGCTGAAATAATCTCTGACAACTATCCTTAAAGCATTCAAGCAAGGCCTAGTATCTTTCATTTTTAAAAACATACACATAAAATAAAATAACAAAAATAAAAAAGAAACGTACATAGGCCCCTCTAAATTCCACATTCATAGTTGCTTTGTCTCTTCACTGCCCTACATCAGGGAAAGACATGGCAATAAATATCCCTAAGCTTTTTTCTCTCTTCATTTGTGCCTCAGCCCACAGCAGTCTTAGTCCTACTTCTCAGGTAAAAAGGGTCTTCCTAAAGGCTTCTATCAATGTGTTGCTAAAAGCTAATGGAGACTTTCACTTTCCATCCCTCTTGACTTCTCAGTAACAGTGAATATAATTGGCTACTCCCTAACTCTGGCTTCTATGATAACATTCTCCTGATTTCCTACCCACTTCTCTGGCTTCTTTTCTCCATTCAAATGAAATACTCCATCTCCTTAGGGACTGATGCTATTCCCCACTGTTTTACCTCATTCCACACTGCCTTCCTCAGTGTCCCCTCTCCTTAACCACCTCCTAATTAATGATACCTCCTTAATTTTCCTTTTTCTTTTCTTTTTCTTTTTTCACATGCACTCTCCAGAGAGAGAGAGAGAGAATTCATACCTCAATGACACATGGTCATAATTCCATTTCCATTTTCCACACCATAATTCCATTTCCATTTTCCCATCCTGTCAATTGCCCCAAATGGAAGAGACGACATCTCAGCAAATGGCCACATGGGCAGGTAATAACCCAGCACCATGCCAGACAATTTTTCATACCCCAAAGTTTTAATATACTATAAATACCCAGTACTTAGGGGAAAATACTAGAAATGACAGATTTATTTTTCAGTAATTGGTAAAAAAGAAGGTTTTAAATAGATAATATGTCACTCAGAAATTGGCTGTTCTAATCCCTAGCAATATAGAATGGACACAACAGCAATTTAAATAATATGGCTTTCTGCTCTCCTACAGTAAAAATTCTGAGGCCTCAAGGATTTCATGGCAGCTTTCCTTTCATTAAGGACCTAGATGTTGGTAAGAAGTGACTTCCAGCTCTATGATCTCTTCAGATCCAAGGTGTTTAGTGAGTTTCGGGCCTAAAACACAACAAAGGGGTGAAAAGGGTCCATTCCATCTCTCTGCCCACTCTTAAGGAGCCTTCTTAGAAGTTCTGCCAAGCAACTTTCTCTTAAACTATAGCTGCAAAAGAGATTGAGAAATGTGATTTTCAGCTAGGTCTATTATTAAGGAGGAAGAGAAAATAGATACTGCAGAGCATCTAATTCTTGGGAAAATAAGAAGATAACATTGTGCATGCAGGTATTTAAGTTTAGATACCCAAGGTTGTCTCCCCTGATGGAGTGTAAGCTTAGAGAAAACAGGGTCCATGTCTCTGTTGTTCAGAATTTTACCCCCAAAATCTGTCTGCTACTCAATAGGCAATCAATAAATATTTGTTGAGTGAATAAAATAAGTAATGAAAATGATATGGATAAATCAGCATACATGACCACCTATGGCTTAGTATAACTTGAAATGTAATATTTTTATGTTGTATGACAATCTTTACTGTTGTTTGCTGAGTATTTCTGGAGTTTTATGTCTCGATACATGGTAGAATTACATATCAAGCATTCCTTTCATCTAAGTGAAGTCACAAGATTATGGTCAATGTATGTAAACAAAAGCGGCATGATTATCTTCTGGCCTTAGAATGTAACTGCCAATAAAAGACCCACTAGAGTGTTCTTTCTCACTGCTAGATCAACCAACAACATAAGAGCTGGAAGTTTCTTGGTCAGCCTGAGTCTGAGAATGGTGGGTGGCATAGGTGTCGTAGTCCATTACTGCATTGATTACAGAAATACCCGAGACCATAAATTATCCATAAATAATTTATATATAAAAAAAAATAGATTTCAAGTCACTCATGAAACTGATGACTAGAAATACCAGAGGCATGAGGCTGGCATCAAGCCAGCTACAGCATGGTTGAGAGACGCAGTGAGGATGGTGGGCATGTGCAGAGCATGGTCTGTGTTCCATGTTACTCTCTCTTCCTCTCTCTCATTTCCTCTCCTTATAAACCCACCATGACTCAATCACGAAAACTCCCCCATTCTAACCGCCCACTCTTGTACATAGTAATTGGATCTAGTTTCCACTCTCCTAACCCCAGTTTTACTTTCTTAATCCCTTTACAATGACTCAATACAAGAATTCTGGGGGAAGGAAAAGCTATAGAAATAGTTAAAATCATATTCCACAGATTCACAAACTAACTTTTCTCATTATATACATGTGAACATGTTTGCTTAAGCCAAAGGCACATACCCATGCAAGAGAGAGAGAGAGAGAGACAAGTGAGAAAAAGAGAGAGAGAGAAAGAGAATGGAGTGTCATCATGCCACAATCTTTTTTCTTCCAGTTCTCCATCTTGTCAGGATCTGGGGCACACATTTGTGTGTTCCCTATATTACTGCTGGGACTGGAATTCTAACCCCCATCAGCTATATGAAAATCTAGCTTCCAAGGCACAATCCCTAACCACTGCACTACAGGGCCAGTGCCAAATGCAAACTCTTAATTTAGTCAACTAAGGAGACATTTTACTTGCTGTGAAATACAGTAAACTTACGTTGTGGATTCACAATCAAATTGACTTCTGAAACAGTCAACTTTTTAAAGTCAAGTTAAAAATAATCAGTTTGATATAATTACCATATTAAATAAATCCAGTATAAATCCAATTACAATAAAAGTTGTGGTAAAATATATATCTAAGAAAAGTCTTTGCATTAATATATTTTAAAATTTAGAAATAGAAAGTTTTATAAAACTTAAATAGTGCATTTAAACCAAGATAAGTTATAGGGTTATAACAAGATGCTTTTAAAAGATGCTTTTAAAAACAGTTTTCATATATATATGAATTAATTGTGTATAATATATATTCACATGTAATTGTATAAAATAAATATGAAAATATATAATATAGAAAAAAATTTTAGGTGTCTATGCTTGCCAAAGAGAGACAGAAGAAAAGTGAGAAATCACCCTTGGGTGGGATGGCCATGCTGCAATCCTTTCTCCTCATCCTCTCAGAATGTTATGCATGTGTATGCAAATGTCCTGAGTGATTTTCTTTTTTAAAAAAATAAAATTGTTTTATTTAGCTATTTATTTATTTTTATTTAATTTGACCAGAGAGGGACAGTGTGAGAGACAGAGAGAGAGAAAAAGTGAGAGAGCAAGCTGCCAGGTCCGGGATTTGAACCACGGTTGGCCATGTGGGAGTCCAGCATTCTTAACCACCATGCCACCAGCCAGTCACCCCTGTATGATTTGGAAGCCACTGAGTCCAGGACTTGAATCGCAGTAAGCCATGTGGGAGTCCAGTACTTTAACCACCCTGCCACTTGCTGGCCCCTAGAAATATATGTACTTAAGAGTCAAAATCTTACTGTGGTAATTTTAAAGTATACTAATCTAGTTAAATGGCTTTATTTATCACTTTCTGAATCTATAATTAAATGTAGATTTTAAAAATTGATTAAAATCTGTGACATCTTTTTTACTCTGAAATTTTTTTTGAGAGTTTTTTTTTGCTATAGGGCGCATACGTTCACCAGAAAGACAGAGAGAGACAGAGAGACAGAAAGCAAAAAATCACTCCCCGAGGAGATGGCCATGCCGCAATCCCTTCTCTTCCATTCTCCTCTCTGGATCTTGGGCATGCACACACACGCGCCAGGTGTGAGTTTAAGCCACCAGGTTCGAGACTCAAACTGCGGTTGACTACGTAGGAATCCAGCGACGTAGCCATTATGCCAACTGCTGGTCCCTTACTCTGAAATTTTATGGACTATAAAAATGAAATTTAACTTGGTTAATACCAAACAGTTTTATCTTTCATAACAGTATAAATTCTCTAGTCTAAAATTTCAGTGATTATTTTTATGAGAATAAAAAAGATGTAACATGAAATCTATTGCTTTAAATGGCCAATGGATAAATTAACTACCTGGGCAAGAAAAGTATATAGAAATAATTAGGTATCTCTTTGCTTATAACCTAATTTTATAACCTCTATGTACCTAGTATCATCCAAATACAGATTAAAGCTAACCTTGTTAAGGGCACTGAAACTTAGTGTTCATGTACTATTTTTGTTCTCCCGTTGATTTCTAAGTAAGTGTAGTAAATAATAATAAAGATCTACCATAATAATTTCTTTGATATAAAAAGAAAAAAATCTGAATTTAATGAGGCAATGCAGGCAGTGACAGAATGACACAATTAAAATATTACTAGGATCATAGATTTGAAGGATTTATAGAGGCCGAGCTGGTGGCATCATAGTTAAGGTAGCTGGATCCCACATGACTGACTTTGCAGTTGAAGTCTTGGACCCCCAGCTTGAAAAGCACTCCAGGTACATGTGTATGAATGCCCAAAATCTCATGAGGAGAGTGAAATAGAAAGGATTTCAGTGTGGCCATCCACACTGGGATGGTGATTCTTTTACTTTCCTTCCCTCTCTATCTCTATTTCTCTCTGATGAGCCCACATGCACTATAGCCAAATTTTCAAAATTTCAAAAAATTATAGGTACTCTTCACCAAACTTTCCAGTTTGTTTTTGTTTATCACACCACACTAAATTTTTGCATCCTACTGAAGATCATACACCAAAACTTCTCCATAATGGTAGCAGAAAATACAAGACCCGAACATTTCTAGATGAGCCCACAGGCAATTTCAATATACAAGTGAACAAATCTCATTTATTTTTCTTGAAGAGTGACCTTTCAATGGGAAAACATCATTACAATATTTGACTAAGGTACCCAAATCATCACTGTTCTAGTTCATATAATTTTTCTTTCCAAAGAGTCTTAGTAAGTCACCAGTGACACACTACTGGCAAGGCTTTTGGCCCAGAAATCATACGCTCAACTAGAGCATGAGAAACATGACTGCAGACATGGCATATGCCTGACGAGTCATGGAACACCAGCTGGGCCCCCTTCCTCCAGGAAGCCCCAGCTGAATGGTGGTATGGCATCTTTCCAAGGGCAGTAGTTTCCTGTAGGCCACCAGAGAATGGAAACAGTCTGGACTTCTCATGGCTCATTGGATCCTCATTGCATGGGGTCACCATGCAAACACATATTGTAAGCTGAGAATGAGCCCAGCCTGATATTTCCCATAGGCTTGTTCTTTGACATCCTTTATGGCTATCATTCTCACAGCCTCATTTGCAGATTGCTGGTCTCCTGGACGTTATCCTGTTTTTTATGCCAAAACATTTAGCTTCTACAACTATTAGGACTTTATCCTGTGCCTCTTTTGACCTTAGGTAATTTGAATCTATTTCCTTCCTTACCTTCTTAAAGGAGGCTTGATGGAATTTAAATGTTTTTCCTATTGTAAAAATTCTTAAGAGTTTCCATCAGAAGAGATTGAAGAAATGATGCACTCACATCTGTCACCACCACCTCCAAATAACTGAATTACATAAATAAAACATTACATAAAAAGTGCTTTGCTACAATTTATGGGAGGTAAATTTAACAAGAACTGGCTGGTTGTAGGAAAATTCAACTTATCTTTTCCTGATCCTTTTATTTTATGCAGGGAGAGAAATTTATGTCAGTTTAAAAAAAAATCTATTACCGCTTCTCATAACTGAATCCATTATTTTTCTCCATGATCCATCAGGTAAAAACAAGAATAATAGATTGCTTTGACAGAACCTTGAACATAAAAGTCCCCAAGAATCAAATGTAGTAAGTTAAACTGATTTCAGGTGGTATTAACACAAGAAAGGTTAACCTTTTTTTAATACTTCAAAATCAGATCTAACTTAAAAATTTATTATTAGCTACTACAGAGACAAATTATGTAGTACTTAAATTTTCACAATGAAATGTGACTATTTCCATTCATTTCTATATATACTCAAACAGAACTGAACCTGAAGAAGCAAACTTAAAGACATTTTTAAGTCTGGCTATTTATAATTTGATCCCTCATTGCATTAGACTAATTGACTTTAAATAATTTATATTGTCCTATACACTGGAAACGGATCCCAAAGATTAGTTTTGACTTTATCTTACAAATGTTTTCTGTTTATAAAGGATTAAAATGGTCCTATGATCTTTAGCTTTGCAAAACCCTTTTCGGTTTAAGGTGTTCAAAAAACTTCGAGTACATCCACTCATCTACCTGCTATCTATCAAGTGAGAGAGAGCAAGAGAATGAGAAAGAGAAGAGGGGCGATGAGACCATAGATTAACAGAAACATAGATGGGCAGATACATAGGTAAATTTTAACAACTAATTTATCTGAGGATTTTCTCCTTCATGGAGACCTAGCCAAGATTTTATACCCTCTAATTTTTATTCAGATAAGCCAGCCTCCCGACTTGTCTCCAGAGAAGGTGTCCACATTCCCAGCATCAGTGTCAGAACTAATTCTAAGTCAATTGGCACAAAACACTCACGTGAAATCTGTGACTGCGTCAGGGCTTAGCATAGGGCCCAAGTTTGTCTGAACAGAAACAGGAGAATGACTTTTATTCAAGTTTCAGAGAGAAGTTTCCCCTTTTCTCCTGCTAGATCAAAAAAACAAGGAGCCCCAGTGGTCACTGACAACCATTTGTGACCATGAGAATTAGACAACACTGATGGCACAGGAGTGGGTTAGAGAAGATTTGGGTCTTTGTTGATGTTTATCTGCTGACAGTATTACACCTGAAGCCTTCCCTATTTTCTGTTCTGTTAAAAGAATCTATACATTTGTTTATTGCTTAATCCACTTTGAATTAGGGTTTCTAGATATACTCTTCTTTAAAGAAAGATAAAGAGAATAACTCAAAATATTTTGCTTTTTGTTGTTGTTGTTTTTGTTTTTTGTTTTTTGGCTTGTTTCATTCACATGGTTGTACATCAGAAATTATTTGAATATATATGTGATTTGGGGATAGGAGGACCAGAAGGCACATGTGCACACGAGAGCCAGAGAAATGGAAAGAGAGTGAGGAAGCATCTCCTGATGTGGCTTAGTGGTGTTGCGACCCTCCTTTCTCTAATTCTCCATTCTGTAAGGATACCAGGCACGTGGGCATGCACCTGGCATGTTTGTCAAGCTGGGATGAAACCTAGTTAGCCATGTGGGATCCGGCTTCCCTGTACCACAAGACCAGTCCTATATATTTTCTTTTAAAGCAATATTGACATTTATCTCATCATCTAATGAGGCAGGGAATTTGATATATCCATTGCTTAAGACAGTAACATTCTGGGCCAGGAGGTGGTAGTTGAGGTGCTGGATTTCCACATGGCCGACCATGGTTTGTGTTCCGGACCCAGGGGCTCGCATTTTCACTTTCCCTCTCTCTCTCTTTCTGGTGAGCACATGTGCCTTCTCACAAAATTTTAAAAATAATAATAAACATAATAAATAAAATTAAAATTTTAAAAAGACAATAAGATTCTTGCAAAAATCAATGCAAATTTAAGATAAATAAAAACGCTCTTGTCTTACCAGACTTAAAAAAATGTTCTATAATCAAGTTCAAACATTATCCCCAGCCAGTAAATCTGAGATAGAGATTGACCTGTTTTGTAGTCAATTTAAAACTCTTGTATCAATGCAAAGGTACTGAAAAAAAACAAAAACAAACAAACAAAAAAACTATTCTGAAGTCATAGGCCATAGTAATCCTGGAGCTCTTATCTTATTTTCCTGAACTATTTGATAACCATTTCCCAGGCTTTGTGGGTTATTAGATGTTTCTCACATATTTCTGTACATAATAACTCATCAGCTTGCAACCTGAATTCTTAACATTAAGAGATTAAAACTAATGCAGATGATTCTCAGTTGACACATACTGAGATACCAAAAAAAAAAAAAGAAAAAGAAAATCCATCATTTCCTTCTATAAAATGAAAGAGACTAAGATTCTTTAATTCTTTTTCTCACAGCTGCTTCTTTTTTTATGCTTTGGGGGGAAAATGTGCAATTACTGTAAGTACAATCAAGTCATTTAACATGGCTTTACTATCATTGTAGTTACAGGATATTTTAAAAGAGAAAAAAAATCTCAAAGCACAGGTCCTGCTGTGCTGCAAAGCAATCAAATTCCTTCATAATAACAGCCTGATGGGATTCAGCAACCCAAGAAATAATGAATAGCCACTCCACTCAGTAAACAGGAAAACGCTGCAACAGTCACTGAGTAAAAATGGACTATTATTTGTTGATTCTCTTGATCAGCATTTCACACAATAAATAGGAATGTAAGTATCTCTTAAAAAGAAAAATAACTTTGTTTAGTGTGTTTGATTTTATCAGACAATAAGAAAGTGATATATCATTTTAGACTGTCCTGCAGTATTGTCCTGTCAATAAAATATACATATCATCATTTTTTTAAAAAACATGGCCAAATTTACAGTATCATTTGAACATGTCAGGATAAACTGATTTTGTAGTTGGCTGATAAGGTTGTATTTCCATATTGATTAGTAGTAGTAGTAGTCGTCGTGTTTTGGCTACTTCATTGTTTGTTATTTATTATCAGTGTTCATTTTATGAAGTTATTTGCATCACTGTATGAAGAGTCTGTTTCAAAATAGTCTTCAAGTTTCCACTGCAGTGTTTCAAATGTTGGTCGCTCCTTAGGCTCTGCATTCCAGCACTCTAACATGATGTTGTAGAATTGCTGTGGACAGTTAGGCGGTTGTGGGAGTCTGTAGTTTTGACTCAACATCTGGATTACCTGAGCACCTGTGAAACCTAAAAAATATAAAATTGAGCCAACAAAAAGCAAGTTAAAGATCAGAGTCTTAAATTCTTAGGCACTTTCACTCCAGGTTACAAAGCAAATCAGTTTCCTTTGTGGCCTACCATCTCCTTTACAGGTTGCAGAAATTAAACTAAATCCTGGAGCAAGGACTGTCTATAAGGCTGCGATTCAGGAGCAAAGGAGAAGGAAGCAATAAACCACCTCATTAATGCAAATTATCATCATCAAATTTTATCTCTCCAGCTCCCACAGGCACATGTGTGGTCAGCCTCATAACTCTGCCCTCTAAGTCTGGGCAAAGCAGTTAAAGTCACACCTAAGTAAGTGACCTGCAGCAGAAAGGCCCACTTCAGAATTAATTACTTACCACTATAAGGCATTTTGCCATAAGTAATGATTTCATAAAGAAGGATTCCAAATGACCACACATCAGACTTAATGCTGAATTTATTAGCACGAATGGCTTCAGGTGCAGTCCACTTCACTGGCAGCTTTATTTCGTGTTTAGATTCATAGATGTCTTCATTATCTACCTGTTAAAACATTAAGGAATCAAGCCAAGTTCAAGTGATTTTTTTTTTCTACCCTCATTCATTTATAACTTGCTTTACATTATAATGTAGAGGTAACAGAGTAAAGAAATGAGCTTAGTTCAATTGATAATTACAGTAGCATATTCTGAATCTGGTAATACAAGACTGAAAAATCTGTGAGTAGTCATTAATAAAATACCATCTGAGAACCTACTATGTGCTGATGATTCTGGTTTCATATCTGGCCTTTGGGGGGGAGGGGGGACCTGTCTGTTTTTTGATTTACAGCTGATATTGAAAAGACACTCACTTTGATAATCACCATGTAACCACTTGCTAATACAGAAAAGATGGATCCAAATGATTTAAATTAATATGTCAACTCACTGGGGCTTTAACTAATTTATAGACAGAAACAATGATAAATTCATGAGGATCATAAGGGAATCATTTATTTGCTGTGTTTCATACCCTATATCCATATTTTTAGGGTGTGATGTCGAAATTTAAAATTAAATTCAGAGAAAAAAAAACCACACACTTCACATTATGTCTCCTATATTAGTGCCTTTTGGACTGATATCACAAAAGGTTGGGGAAAAGATAAAAGCCAGTGATTGCTGAAGAATTCCAGCAGCATGTAGATTAGTCTGGCATAAAGTGAGCAAAGGTGGATAAGGTAGGGCTGTGCAAAACATACTGCTTTTGTAAGAGAAACAGAGGCATGCAAACAGGCTAACTGAAAACAGATCATCAATCCAATTACGAACTTAATCACATACTTTTCTATCTGGTTGTCATTGTTTTTTCTGGGTTTGATTTTTGTTTTGTTTTGTTTGATCCTGGGTGAAGACTTAGAATGGGCAGATAGTTTTCTATGAGGTCTCAGCTACTAAAGTGGTCTATGGACCACAGAACTTAGAAAACTTGGTTTTAAACAATCACATACATCTATTGGTCTACTAGTCTTTAGGCATTTGATCTATTACAGAAAGTAATTAACACAAAACCTTAAAAACTCTTGCAAGTCCAAAATCTGCTACTTTGTAGATATTATGTTCACCAACGAGGACATTTCTGGCAGCCAGATCTCTGTGGATGTAGTTCTGGGACTCCAGATAGGCCATTCCCGAGGCCACCTGTGCTGCCATGTCTACCTGTTGCGTCAGATGGATCTTTAACCCAGCATCATCTAAGCAATAAGGGAAAAGAAATTATTTACCTTGGGGAACATGAAATGAATTCTGCAAATTCTGATGAATGAGCTGGGTTTAGTACAAGGACACAGATTTTTTTGAGCAATATATATATATATAATCAATACAAATTCATTTGTTGTGAAGGGTTAATAAAATAATAATCTACAGAGTCCAAACAGATTCCTCAGCTATGACCCTCCCATCCCCGAGAAAAGCATTATATGAGAGAAGCAAATGGATCATAGAATCCAAACACAATTACAATTACCTGAAAGAGTATAATTATTGTCATTTTTCAACACCACTTATCACTGACTCATATGTTCATAAAAATTTTACTTAGTTGTTCCTGAATTTCATTCAAACATTGCATAGTTTATTTAAACATTGAACTTATAAAACAATCCTAATTTGTATGTCTCAGCCAATGTAAAGCTCTCTTTCTTCCACCATTTTGTTCTTAAAAATGAACTTGCTAACAAAAAAGAAAGGGTCCTTTGTAAAAGAGTTTCATTTTAATTTATCAACTATATAAAATAAGTGTTATTATTATTCTTCCCATTCCATAGAGCTTGCTGCTACTCAGGGGGAACAAGTAATAAGCTGAGGACTGGATATTCAAATCCAGACATGTATGGGACCAGAAGTTAGTGTAATGGCTGTGTTGCTGAACTCCCACGTAGTTGACCGTGGTTCCAGTCCCGGACCTGGTGGCTTAAATTCATGCCAGGTGCATGTGTGTGCGTGCCCAAGATCCCGAGAGGAGAATGGAGGAGAAGGGATGGTGGAGGGTCCATCCCCCTGGAGGAGAAGGGATGGTGGTGTGTCCATCCCCCCGTGGGGGTGATTTCTCGCTTTCTGGCTCTCTGTCTCTCTCTGTCTTTGTGGTGAGCGCAAGCAACCTATAGCAAAAACCTCTCAAAATAAATAAATAAATAAATAAATAATCCAGAGATCCCTGAGACTGAACCACATGCTCTAAAGAACCATTCTGTGCTGCCTCCCTAAAACTTACTTTACACTGACTCCTGAGCACCCAAAAGTTAGGACACAATGGAGAGAGTTCCATTCATACAAACAGCAAATAGTTATATTGAACTGAAGGGTGTCTAATGAAAATATTCCTGTCTACTTTAGTCCACTTGAGAGAACTGTCCATGAGAATAATGAACAAGCTAGGACCTATATTACAAAAATAGAAATACCTGCTGTTCTTTCAAGAGTGCCTAAATGCCTGATATATGTCACATGCTCTATAAATATATACTGGGGAAAAAAGACCAACTAAATTCAGAGGGAGAAAATACTGATATTTATCCTCTTTAAATTTCAGCAAGAAACCTGTCATCAATTACACTCAATACTAAAGTTTTTTTGACAGGCCTTTCCCATTTTAGAAAAATTTATTACCCAAAGAAGAAAAATCCAACCAACCTTAGGGCCTATGACGATTGTTATATAGAAAAATATGTATGTTATTTCAACTATCAAATACAACATCTAATACTATTACAGGGGAATAAAACGGTTTCTACTGGCAGGCACAATACTGGAAGAAATTGAGTGTTGCACATTTCCTCTCCCGAAAAGTACAGTAGCCCAGGAACTGGCTCGGTTAACCTCAGAGCACACTTCTAATATAACCACCATCTATCAAAACCGATATAAAGGTTCACAAACCTGTGACTATTTACATCTGCAGCAAGGAAATATTTTCATTTATGTTCTATTACCCAGAAGTCTTTCAGGCTGTCATAATGGACTGCTTGAGAGTAGCAGATTTATTTTAAGATTACTTTATTGAATTTACACCATTTTTAAAAAATGTATTTATTTCTTCCATAAGCAAGAGAAACAGAGAGACAGCACCCCCGACAGGGTTCAATGCTGTGAATCTACCTCCAGCCTCAGCTAACCCTAGATCAGGGCACATGTGTGCCCAGCATACTCGGGGAGGTCTCTGAATGTGACCCGAGAACCTTCCTATGTGAGTTCCCTTAGGAAGGTTGCATTTTACTGCTGCACTACTGTCCAACTCTGAATTTATACCCTCTTGACTGAGAAGGCATTGTGTGTTATGAGCACATCTTCATGACTCTTGATGGCTACAAAGTATCCTTACAAATGAAGGCCTTATAAATTTGATTCTGATAGCCTAAGCAAGGAGATGGCAGTTTTTAAACACAGCACAGAGTAAACCACATCAACAAGTCACAAAAATCCTTAATGCAAGGTACTAACAATCTTTTGAAGCTGATACCAAGAGTGTCAAAATAAGCTTGATCCAAATCTCCATTATAGTAGGTTCAGCAAGGCCCCGATATCATCTGTTTATCCAGTCAGTCAACACATAATTAGTACATGTATTCTAGATGCCAGACACTGCTCTAACACTAAAATGAAGAAAAACCTCTGCCCTCATGGAGTTGATTTAGAAAATTTTAAAAATATGATAAATAATAAGTCATACAGTATAAAGTAACTAATAACTTAGGAGAAAACACAGAAAGAAGGGAATAGAAATATGACTAGTCAGTAGAAAGGGAATACATTGTTGAATTATGAGTGACCAGTGAAGAACTCACCCAGATGGAAAGGTCTGAATAAAGACTTTTAGGAAAGGAGAAATGAATATGTGTATAAACAAAAGAAAAGTAATCTCAGATTAAGAAAACAGAAAGTGCAAAGCATTCGAGGCAAAAGTGTACCTGAAGGGTAGGAAAAACAACAAAGAAGGCCAGTGTAATTTTTTTTTTACTTTTTTTTTTTTTTTTTTTTGGAGAGATTTTCACTGTAGGGTGCATGCGCTCGCCAGACAGACAGAGAGAGACATAAAGACAGAAAGCGAGAAGGCCAGTGTAATTGACACAGAGTGAACAAGAGGAAAGTTGAAGACAAGCAGAGTGGTCATGAAGTGCCAAGTCATGCAGGACTTTATGAATTATACAGAGAAAAGAACCAATGGAAGTCATTGAAGGTCGAGCTGAACAGGGACATGCTCTAATTTATATTTTAATTGAATCTCTCCAGATACAGTGTTGACAAAAGATTCAAAAGAACAAGAACCATAAAAGGTAGGCCAATGTAGAGGCTATAGCAGAATAAAAGACAAAGCTGATAATGGCTTAGACCTGGGTAGGAACTTTGAGAAGAGGTAAAATCCTGGATATATTTTGAAGGCAAGCCAATGGGATTTGCTGGTTAGTTACAGGTGGAATGTGAGAGGGAGCAATGGCTCCCAAATATTTATCCTGAGTGTTGACATCGTCAGAGAAGGAAAGCCTTCCTATAAAAATGGCAGATTACTGGGGAGACAGTAAGGAGATCTGTTTTAGACATGTATTTTTAAGATATCTAGTAAGTATATGTAGTAGAAATTAGAGATGTTCTGGGACCAGCAGTTAGTGTAATGGCTATGTCACTGGACTCCCACATAGTAGACCACGGTTCGCATCCTGGACCCGGTGGCTTAAAACTTATGCCAGGCACGTGTGTGTGCGTGCCCAAGATCCCGAGAGGAGAATGGAGAAGGGATTGAATAAAAGACAAAGCTGATAATGGCTTAGACCTGGGTAGGAACTTTGAGAAGAGGTAAAATCCTGGATATATTTTGAAGGCAAGCCAATGGGATTTGCTGGTTAGTTACAGGTGGAATGTGAGAGGGAGCAATGGCTCCCAAATATTTATCCTGAGTGTTGACATCGTCAGAGAAGGAAAGCCTTCCTATAAAAATGGCAGATTACTGGGGAGACAGTAAGGAGATCTGTTTTAGACATGTATTTTTAAGATATCTAGTAAGTATATGTAGTAGAAATTAGAGATGTTCTGGGACCAGCAGTTAGTGTAATGGCTATGTCACTGGACTCCCACGTAGTAGACCACGGTTCGCGTCCTGGACCCGGTGGCTTAAAACTTATGCCAGGCACGTGTGTGTGCGTGCCCAAGATCCCAAGAGGAGAATGGAGGAGAAGGGATTGTGGCGTGGCCATCCCCCCTGGGGAGTGATTTCTCGTTTTCTGTCTCTCTGTCTCTCTCTGTCTGTCTGGCGAGCGCACGTGCCCTATAAAAAAAAAAAAAAAAAAAAGGAAAAAAAAATTAGAGATGTTCACATTTTTTTTCTTCTTTCAAGCACTTTAGAGGATATACTTCCCTACCTCTTTTGACTTGATTTGGCCAAATTAGAAAGGGTATAGAACATACCTCAGTACCTTCTGGTCAGGAGTTACAAGAGCTGGGGTGAAATTAGTCTAATTCCCCTTCCCATGCCAGGGTGATAACAAGAGCAGAGCCTCCAGACAAACTATTTTACACATTTAGTATAAAAAAGAAACACTTGTGTTGGGCCTTTGGGATTTAGGGACTATTTGTTATGCAACATACCTACATTATCCAGATTGATACAATGTTCAAGTAGAGATGATAAGAAGGTAATTGGATAATTCTAGAGGGAGATAAAATTTGGAGAATCCCTGATATGCAAACAATAAAATTAGATGATTTTAATAAGGGAACTAATGATGTTGCAAAAGAGTCTTGGAGAACTTCAAAATATTGAGAAGTCTGAGAGATGAGGTTGATCCCATTGATTGAGAACAAGAAAGGAAGGAGGAAAAGCCATTGAGTGACATGTTCTAGAAGGCAAATGAAGAAACTGTTTCCAGGAAGAAAGAATGTACATTAAATGAAATGTTGCTAATAGGTCTGAAGACTGGAAATTGACTATTATATTTTACAACATGTATATTACAAGTGACCTGTACAAAGCATTTTTGTTAGATATGACCCAGAATTATTCCTGTACCTTGTCCTGGGAATGAAGCAAAAGGGATCAATGGCTAAGGTTATTCTTTCTCTGTTAAGTAATATATTCTGAGGCTGTTCATTTTGATATCTTTATGCAAGCGTGCTCAGTATATTTTTATTTTTAATAGCATTTAACAGACCTTATTGTACTCTTCATTTTTTATCTTTTTTGGCAACTTTGTATTACCAGCTTTAGTGGCCCTGAAATAAGAATACTTTTATCTTTCTAAAATCTTCCTTTGTTCCATTATCTTCACCTCCCTTTATGTTACATTATATCAATCTTAGTCATTTCAAGAAATTAGAGAAAAGTATCTTTTTCCAGCTGAAGTATTCTCTCAATACAAGCGTTCAACTTCTTTGACCACTTCATTTTAATGTTTATTATAGCAGTGTTATTTATTCAATGATTCACTTGTAATAAACATCAAATTTTCACAACGCCCTTAAGTCTTCTCTGACTACCAGAAGTACACATAGGAATAATGAAATAGTATAATTCTGCTTATTATTCTGAAAATTCTAATGTTGCCTATCAGTGAAAGTATTTTTAATACCTACAAGTATAATGTTGTTAAATAATAGCAAAGGAGGGAAAAAAAAAGAAACACCTCAGGATATCTCTTTTTCTCTTTCCTTGAAAGTATTCCATGTCCCCAAATTCTGTGGCATCGAAAATACTTGTCCGTGACAATATTATTCAACTAGTTAGTGCTGGAAACAAAAACATGCAAAACATTCATTTTTCAGTGTCCCACATTGGATTTCAGTACTCTATCTATTGTGAACAATTTACTCTTGCACTACATAAATATTTTTCCTCCTTTTGAGTACACAGTATATATCTTATTGAAGAGTAATTGAGGCATTCAATGTTAGGACATCCATTCTCACAGACATAACACATAGTAAATATCCTTTGGGTTATAGAAAGCTTGCTAAATTGGCATTTATAGGACTAGCTAAACTAAATTCCTCTTTTTTCCCCTTTTAATAAGTCTTTAGCTTACTTTGGAGATATTCTTGCAGACTTCCATGTCTCATCAACTCTGTAATAATATAAATTGGATCTTCTAAAGTGCAAACAGCATAAAGCTGGATGAGCTTGGGATGTCTTAGGTTCTTCATTATCTGTGCCTCCCTCAGGAAGTCATTTGGATCCATTGAACCTGAAACAAGAAGGGGAAATCACTTTATGTTATTAAGACATTCCTATTCTCACGGCAGCCTGGTGGGAATCACCAGGATTGCCTCTTGCCTCTCAGGAAAGCAAGAGCATGAGTGTCACAAATCTTCAGTTAGCCAAGAGGAGAATCAGTTCATTCAGGGCAGCCTGATAGCTGGATGTGTTGGTGCATTAGGGGTGTTCAGCTTATGTGTTATGACCTGTAGGTGAAGAGAGGTTGATTCAGGTCCATATTAAACAGGAAGGAAAACAGGAGAGACTGGCAGGCGGGTTGATAAAACAAGGAAAGCATCCTACAAACATGAAGAGAAGACATTCTATTAACATGAACACTGGCAGACACTGCATGTTTAATTACTGCAGTCAGAGCCTGCTATGTCAGGATCCTAGGAAGGCTGATTGATAGCTGCTCTAACCTTGGGGCCCACTGTAGAAAGAGCTAGAATACAATGGCATTCAGCCATGTTTATGTTGTTATATCTGTAGAAACACAGAGTGTAGGCCAAGTGGAAAACATTCAAACATCACCCCCAGAATTTATTAGTTTTTTTTTTCACTAGTTTTATGTTTAACTTGAAACTGATACTCAATATTTTTTCCTATATTATCAACTTCCACAATCAGAGCTTTAACAGCTTGACCAATGGATAAAGGAGACAGTAAGGGCACCTATTTTGAAGACTCATCTACAATTTTTTTAAATTGCATTTAAATAACTCAATTCTAATTCATCATGTGAGGTGCCAAGGACTTACCATCAAATAAAATCTAATAAAAAGAAGGATATCTAGAGTTGACATTTCATCAGTAATTTTAAGATCTTTTGTTTCTTTTAATACATTGTGTTTCAGAGGCATTACTGTCATTGAAAGATTACTGTCATTTCATATCTTAGTATTCACTATGGATGATACAAGCATTGTTTTCACAGATGCTAAAAAATACCACTCCATTCATCATCCTCTCCCTATTGGAAGGCTTCACAATTGATATTTGAACTTCGAAATGGATAAGTTTTGACATTTTAAGGCAACACTGTGACTTATTTATTCATGTGAACTTAAGAAACGTTATACGTGACTTGCAGATCATTTCATACAAAGCACTTATAACAGTCTACACTTTTGAAAATCGAGAATTTAGAAACCAAGCTCGATCAAACTCCAGATGTTGGACAAATCCCAGCTCTGCTCCCAGCTACCTGTGTGATCTAGAGCAAAGTTACTAAATAAACCTCTCTGAGTTTTAGTTTTTTCATCTGTTAAATGCATCTAATAACTGTAATGACATCATAAGATGGTTAGAGGATCATAGCAATAGCAAAGACATACACATCTTTAATGATTGTTGACCACTATTTGTATTGCTGTTAATGTGAATACTTTTTTAAAAAAACATGTATTTTTTCCCATAAAGCATGTGTGCTCACCAGAGACAGACACAGAGAGAGGGAAAGTAAGAAATTAACCCCTAAGGGAGATGGCCATGTCACAACCCCTTCTCTTCTATTCTTCTCTTGGAATTTTGGGCATGCACACAGCATGATTTTCAAGCCACCAGGTCCAGAACTCAAACCACAGAATGGTTGGCCATGAGGGATCCAGCACCTTAATCTCTATGCCACCTTCTGGCCCCCAAGATGAGTACTCTTAAGAAAACCAAAGAAAATCATTGTAAGTATTATTTTCCTAGGCTCAGGAGGGAAAAAAATAACAAGGATTTAAAAAGGAAGAATAGAGGAAAATAATCTATTCTTTCCATTATTTTTTTCTGAGCTTCCTCAATTCCATCTCTATGACTAATTTATCCCAAATAATCAAATACAATTAAAATGAGGAATGATCATTGTGAGATAGAGCTGAAATAAAAGAGATACCTATGGAAAACAATAATAAGGGGAGAGAGAAGCTGGCAGGTGGTGTGCTGGCTATGCTGGTTTCCCACAAGGCCAGCCATGGTTCGAGTTCTGGACCTAGTGGCTTGCTTTCTCACTTTTCCTCTCTCAGCTTAAATTTTTAAAATAATTAATTAATTAATAATAAAATAATTCTTTAAAAAAAAAAAAGACACCTTAACCAGAATATATCCCTTTATTCTTGGTTTTCATAATTAGTTTCATCTCTGATCAAATATGTATTATGTGACCCTGCACCCTCTGCCATAAAGAATGTAAGGGCCAGCAGATAGTGTAACAGTTAAGTCTCTGAACTTCCACATGGTTGATCATGGATCAAGTCCCCAACACAGTGACTTTGAAAATTACACTGGCCGCATATGGTGCATGCCCAAGATCCCAAGAAGAGAATGGAGAAGAAGGCACTGCATCATGGCCATCTCCTCTGGGGGAGTGATTTCTCACTTTCTGTCTCTCTGTTGATCTATCTCTTTCCAGTGAGCACACACGCACCCTGAAGCAAAAACCTCTAACAACAACAACAAAAAGATTTTGGTTCATGAAGCTTCCAGTGACAACAGCAATTATGATCATCATTCATGTAATTTATATGTACAGAATATTTTATCAGATTCATAGAATGCAGGATACTCAAATCTCAACTCAGAATCAGATTTCGACTTTCCACAAAAGCTGAAATCACAGTATGTCAGGAGCCTCTGCAGATGAAAGTTGTTCAGAGCCTTTTTTCATGGCTATGCTGGTTATGGCTGACCAACTGCAGAGCAAAGGAGACCCAATCTGAACTCAGCTAGTAATGCAACATTAAATATTAATTTTTGCCTGTCAAAGCTACTGTGGGAGTTGATTTCAGGCTTATCTTTATTGCGTAGTAGTCTGCTAAGCAATAAATAGCTGCTAAGATTGATTAATGGTCCCAGTGAAGTGAAGACATTTAACCAATCACCAGAGCTGTTTGCTGCTATTACACTGTAAATCAATAATAATTATTCCTGTTGGAGAGAAAACTATCGTGGCTATTTTTTAATATAAGAAATCTGATTTTTTTGTTCCCTTTTGACCTCCAGAGACCTCCCTTAGAGTACAATGTTAGAAAGGATTGCTAGCTGCCTCCTTTTGGAAAAGAATGATTAGATTGGACAATAAAGTTTAGTCTCAATTGTCAACAGATTATGATTTAAAAACACATACGCGCAGTGATTCTGAAAATTTCAGGTGCTGGATTAGAATGTACTCACCTGGAGTACTCAAGTGGCATCTGGTTTCTTAAATGGGTTTCTCTCCTGTTTTATCTGGCAGATTTAAATGCTGGAGCTGAACTCCCGCACTAGCAAATCTGCACTTCAGTGGGCGCATCTGTTAGTGGCCCCATAGAAGCTAACATTTATTAAGAACTCACCATATGGGGACCAGCAGTTAGCTGGACTTCCATGTAGTCGACTGCGGTTCGTGTCCCGGACCCGGTGGCTTAAAACCTCACGCTGGGCATGTGTGTGTGCATGCCCAAGATCCCCAGAAGAGAATGGAGGAGAAGGGATTTTGGGGTAGCCATCACCCCCCCGGGGGGTGATTTCTCACTTTCCATCTCTCTGTCTGTCTCTGTCTGTCTGGCGAAAGCACGCGCCCTATAGCAAAAATAAACTCTTAAAAAAAAAAAAAAAGACTCACCATATGTACATTGACTCAATTTGTCCTCATAAAGCCCTATAAAGTAAAAACTATCCTAATTCCAACTCTAAGAAGACGAAATTTGGGGCCAGCAGGTGGCATGGTGGTTGAGGTGCTGGATTCTGACATGGCTAACTACAGTTCAAATCCCAGACCCTGGGATTGTGGCATGGCTATTCCCCCTGAGGAGGCGTGATTTCTCACTTTCCTTCTCACTGTCTCTGTCTCTCCAGCAAGTGCACATACCCTATGATAAAAACCTTACTTTTTTTAAATGTATTTCAAAAGAGAAGAGGAAATACTGAAAGATTAAGATTGCCCAAAGTCACAGTTGACAGAGCCAAGTTTGAATTCCAGCAACCTTTATGGTTATACCAGAAGGTCCCAAAATTTTCAGTTCATCGCACCATTAGTATCTCAGTAATGCCCTAAACAATGCTCCTAAACCAAAATGAATACCTAACAGTTTTTTCTTCTCTCTCTCTCTCTCT
>NW_006203636.1:185330-240321 GCF_000334495.1 Tupaia belangeri chinensis
AAAGAAAGAAAGAAAGAAAGAAAGAAAGAAAGAAAGAAAGAAAGAAAGAAAGAAAGAAAGAAAGAAAGAAAGAAATCCCCCCCACCCCCGGGGAGAATGGCCACACTTCCATTCCTTCTCCTTCATTCTCTTGGGATTTGGGGCATGTACACAAATACACACACACACACGCATGTACACACACACACACACACACACACACACACAGAGCTTTAAGCCAGGTCCAGGACTTGAACTGCCCAGTCAGCCATGTAGGATCCAGCCACCTTAACCACGTTACCACGCCTGAGTTTTTTGTTTCCTTGCTCATAATAGAGCATGTGAATGCACACATGAGAAAGAGATAGAGATTGACAGATAAATAGATGAGGACTCTACACAAGGTCTGGTCACACTGCAGTCCTGCTCTTCTGGTCCTCCAGCCTATTGGATACTGGCGTTCACGTGTGTGCCTGGTGGGTTTTAGGCTGACCAGCTAGGAATTTGCAACTCAGTTGCCACTGAGATCCAGTTTTTCTTGACTAGCACATTAATAATGCACCAAGAAGCCGAAGCCTGGCGCTTAACAGTTCCTTCAATTATTTAGTTAGATCCAAACAACTTAAAAAGTATTTGTCCTAAATGCATAACAGCCATTCAAAGGTAGCACGGGAAAATTAAGAAGAAAAAAAATTGTATTCTATCTTTAATCACAATTACTTATTAAGGTGAGATATACACCTATTGGGCAATGCACCACTTCTCAAGTATAACCAGATTGAACACTGCTATTCTCATTTCCTGGTCCACATTTATCTTGCATGGATCTTGCATATCATCATGGCAACCATCAAAAGCCAGCTTCACAAAGATACGATGTCAGCATAAGAAATGGAACAAGATCTAAAGTTGAACCAAAAGCTATTGCAAGGTAATAGTTTGTGCAACATCCAAGATATTTGTCTCAAAACTTTTAAACATCTCAAAGCATCCCTGTGTATTCACTGTGTGCCCCAGTACATTTGGCATAGTTTGGGAACCAGGATGTTACTCTGTACTGCTAGCCAGAGATCCCACATGCTCAAGTTCTGCCACCGTGGAGTTTTTCAAATCCTAAGGATTCTGGACTAAGTAAATAATGATGACTATCAGGGAACTATAGTCTAGCCTATCATTCTTACCTACGTTATCAGAAGTAAACAAGAGGCAATCACAATGATGTTCTTTGGGGGAATGTTACTTCCATAAGGTTTGATACAGTGGTGATGAACGTCAGTTCAAATCTCAGCTCTACTACTTATGGACTTTGTAATAATATCTTCATTGGTCACTTTAACAATGAATGTGGCACAATGCAAAATATTACCACTAATGACCTAATTTAATCTTCATAATAATCCCGCTACATGGGCCTTAGTATTATATATATTTTGCAAATGATAGAACTAAGCATAGAGTAGTTCAAAATGTGCTCAAGAGCATATGACTAATAAGTCTTAGGGAAGATACCCACTCTCTCTAAATTCTCTTAGCCAACTTTTAAAGTAGAGGAAATGAAGCCTGGCTGAGTAGATACTGTTTTTAGTATATGTTTACTTAGTCACAGGGGAAGGAAGATGGAAGCAAAAATAGCTTCTATGTTCCATATATGAAGACTTTTAGATGACTCAGTTTACCTCTTAACACTCAAAGTTAGTATTTACTGAAATAGTTGTTCCTGAGTAGCACCGAGTTTCTGATATTTTTGTATTTCATTATTTTAAATCAGTATTTATTTTTTTTTAATAAGCTCAGGGAAAAAGGGAGAGAATGACATTGAAATACTGACTCCTATCTCTAAGAAGGAATGTGTTGTTAGAATCTTGAATGGGGATATTTTAAGATTTCGCGGGTCCAGGGAGCATGCTCTTACTTTTGTATTTTAAAACCTTGTCCATATTGGTCATTAGGCTAGAAAAAATAGGATCACGACATCCTCTTATTGTCAGTATTAACTGTCCCATGACCGCTTAAACATTTATAGTGGCAAACCAAGCTCATAAAAATAAGCATACAGGGCCAACGGGTGGCATGGTCATTAAAGTACTACGAGACTCCCACATGGCCAGCACCGTGGTTTGAGTCCCAGACCTGGCGGCTTGCTTTCTCACTTTCTCTCTCACACGATCACACACATGCCCTGTAGTAAATAAAAATAACAATAAATAAAAGTAATAATTCTTTTAAAAACCATAGTCATTACTATTTAGTTTTCAATATTCCCTCACCTGGTTTTAATGTTTTTACTGCTACTGGAGTGGTATTGTTCCACAGGCCTTCCCAGACTTCACCGAACTGCCCGGATCCCAGTCGCTTCAGAAGCTGTATGGAGTTGCGGTCTATTTCCCACTGGTCCACAGTCTTGTATGATAAATCAAAAGGAGCTGGGACTTGTACCTATTTCACAAAATGATAAGAATACTTGTAAGAAAAAAGGTAGATTTCACTTGTATTATTGTTGAAAAATATAGCCTTGTACTTTTTAAAGTAAAAGTTTAAATTTTATTTTACAATTAAAAACAGACATGGGAGAATCTGCTTTGTTAACTCTTCTGTATGATTTTTCCCTAAATCCTGCTAAATCAGGCACCTAAGTGTTCATTGTCCCATCCCACACTCGACATCATTCTCACACAGATCTGTCTGGTATGATTTCTCTCTCCCTGCCTGCCTAGCTAAATACTCCCAATTTCAAGTTCAAATTGAAGTTCCACCTCACCCACAAATCCTTCCCAAAACCTTTGACTATAGCATTATTAAGATATCATATATTTTTGCATAATTAAATTTTTTATCTTTTCTCAAGCTTGATTTTTATTTATTTTTTTCATTCACTCATTTACTCATTTAATAAATATTGCTAAGTATTAATTGGTTGCTATTCTATAAATAAAATAGGCAAGGCCTCTGGCCTCATAGAGTTCATGGTCTAGACTGCTGCCATACTGTTTGTTATAACTACTAAACTCTTCTGTTATGGCACAAAAGCAACCAAAGGCAATTAGTAAATGAATGAGCATGTCTGTTCTAATTAAACTTATTTATAAAATAACAGGTATTGTCTCATGGGCCATTGTCTGTCTATCTCTGCCTTAGGTAATTAAATGACTTCTTTTTTTTTCTTCTCTGAGCTGATATTGTATAACAAATGCTCAAATATCTAGTGGGAAAATTTTAAATTCAAAAATAAATGACCATAACTTGAATGCACTTCACCTTTAAACATGGCTTTCTCAGCTTGACACACAGGCCATCACTGTTCTTGGTATAGTGGTTCACAAATTCATTCAGTGTTGAAAAGGTCCTTCTCCGAGTAAGGAAAAAACCCCCTTCGTCCAATCTTCTTATTCTGTAGTGTTTTACAACTCCTTCATCTAAAACTAGAACCCAAAATAAGTCCTATTAATAAACTTCTTGTTAAGACATTTTCAATGCACAGAATGGAATTTTCATGAATTCTATGTACTTCTCAACTTTGTCTCAGAAAATACTTAAAGAAGTTTACAAAGAATACGTAGGAAAATAAATAAATAGAAAAAGGGGAAAAAATAAATAAACTGACATATCAGACTGAAGAAATACGAGATTGAAAAATAATGGATCAGAGCTGGCTCATGGCACAGCAGTCTTATGCTGCTCAAGACAAACTGGATCGCACATGGCAATGATGGTTTGATTCCCCAGCCTGGTGAGCCTGAAACATGCATGGCAGATGTGCAAGTGCCAAAGAGTTACTGGGTTGGAGGACTGGAAAAAGGGGGTGGCAATATGACCAGATCCTATGTAGGGTGCTCATCTCTCTCTCACATTCTCACATGCTTGCACACACACTTTATCATTAACAAAAGACATACCAAAAAAAGTGAAATAAAATAAAATAAATAAAAATAAAGGAGTGCGGGGCCAGGCTAGGTGGTGGCAAAGCAGTAACACAATGCTCTGTGTGACCCACATGAGAAAGTTCCAGGCTTGTGACTAGAGATCTCTCTGAACACACCAAGAGTGTAAGTGCCCATGATCTGGGGTTGGCTGAAGTTGGGGGTGAAGAACAGTAAGAAGATCCTGATGGGGGAGCGGAGTACCTGTCTCTCTGTCTCTCTTTATCTATCTCTCTCACTCTGAGAAGAAAAAATAGGGAAACCTTTTTCAAAATAAAATAAGGGAGTGAAATTACCCCTAAAAAAAGCTGCTGAAAATAATATGTTTAATGGATTAATATATAGTGTATTTATGATGGGAAAATTCATTTTACAAGATGTAATGATATACAGTGGTTGAAAGTGTAATAAATAAATAAACAACTATGAAGAAAAAGCCATACTGGAATATATATATATGTATATATATATATATCTTATATACTAGATTAAATACATAGAACATAAAGGTGATTCTATCATTCTTGCAAAGCAACGAAGGAAATCTTGTCGGTTTCAGGAATCACAGTGTCCATAAGATAAAAATCTCAGAAGAATGATGTTTAGAAATAGTTCAACTTAACCTGGTGTGGAGATGAGGGAGAAATTTCTCCCATAAAATCCCATAACACGAAGACCAAACAAGAACAATGTCCTCAGTATAATGTTACAATAATTTAAGGAATTCCACAGGGTCATTCACTATACTGTCCTTCAATGCAGACTGATAGCAGAATGCCCAACACAGTTCAATAAAAGCAATTTCACAGGGCCTAAAATGATGTGGTCCACATATCCAACTTTCCAGCAGTATTGTTTAATCCAAGCATAAATCCTGCTGCAGCCATAGGAACAAACAGATTGCATCAGTTTTAGGTAGTCTGACTTGTAGTGACTGTTTTGTGACTTGCACCTGCACCAACCATTGTACCTTCTGTTAACAGCACCCCAATTTTCCTTAGAGAATCAATGGTCTTCTTGGAGTGTGTGATTCAGAGAGACCCGATGCACATCATGAGCTAAGGAAGGCACAATTTGGGCAATTACAGCCTAAAAGTCTTGCTTCCAGAATGTGTACTAGGCAGCTCCACAAAGGCACAATGAGATTTGCTGCTGTTGTCTATTTGTTTTTGCCCTGCTGGAAGTTTGCTGTTATTGGTAGAACCCTTGCCCCCAGGCAGAGATCAGGCTTGCTCAAGAGAAGCAGCAGCCCAGTGGAAAGCAGTCTTGATATAGAAAGTGATGTTTAGCCCCTGGAGTCAGCCAAGCCTGGCTTTTCAGCTACAAAAGTCAATTAATTACGTTTTTGTTTAAACGAGTTTGAATTGGGCTTTCTGCCCTTGCATTCAAAATATTGACTAATGCACTTCGTATCTATTCTTTCACTTGGCAGAGTTATTGATAAGTATTGAGCAGCATTCACCATGAATATAGCTATTCTCAGTTCCCCACTAAATATAGACCCTTATGCTTTAATAATCCATCGAGCTAGAGCAATGCTCTCATGAAAGGAAAGAAGACCAAGTAGAAGACATCCCAAACCCTGCATGGAGGATTAATGGGGGCATGCCAATGGCTAGGACAAGATTCCTCTCCCTCCCCCCAAAAAAATAAATAAAAGAAACTGGCTCACACCAGAATAGCTAAATGAAAAGACAAACAATATCAAGTGCTGACAAGAAAATGGAGTTACTTCTTATACACAGTGGATAAAAGTTTAAGTTTTACAGCCACTTGGGAAAACTGTTTGCTGTTACCTACTAAAGTTGAATGTACTCATACCTAAAGTATAGTAATTTCACTACCAAGTATAAAATCAACAAAAATGCACAATATATCCACCAAAATACATGCTTATGAATGCTTTTGGTATCACTGTTTGTAGGAGTCTAAACCTTAAAATAGTCCAAATGTACATCAACTGATAAATAAAATTATCCAAATGTCTACCAACTAAAAACTAGTGGAATTGACTAGTAAATTGTTGTATATTTGCTAGTGGAATATGACACAGATTTCCAAATAAACAAACTATAGCTATACACAGCATGAATGAATGAATTTCACAAACACAAAAATATGGTTCCACTATTAAAAAGATTAAAAACAAAGCAAAATCACTGATACGAGAAGTGAGAGTGATTCAGGTGTTGGCAAAATTCTATTTCTTGAGTGGGTGCTGGTTATATGACTATGCACTTTGTGTATATTCATCAAACTAAATTCTTATGACTTGTGCACTTTTATTATGTGTATCACACATCAGTTTAAAAGAATGTTAGTCCCAGCCTAAATGGCTTGATCTATAGCATTCTGGACTGCAATACTGGAAGCCACATGGTTGAATAATCATGGGTCTGGATCTGTAGACTGTCCTGAAGCATTGGGCATGCATGTGCAGCAGTCTAAGATCCTAAGGAGCTGGAGTGCTAGGCAAAATTGATTGTAGTGTGATAAGACCCTTTCAAGGTTTCTTTCTCTTAAACATGCATTCTCTCCATCATTAAAATATATATATATATACACACACATAATTTTTTAAAATTAAAAAAGCATATCTGCTTGTCTATGGACAAACAGAAGATCAAGTCTCCTAACTGTCATGTCATGGTACTTTTCATTAAATTATTTCAGCCTGGAAAGTTATTAAGGTAAATGCTACTTCATTTTTACCCTGCATACAAAAATTCTCAGTTAGGTACATATGTTAACTTCAAGCAAATAAATTTTCTGGTAAACACTGCAAGAAACCTGGTTACAAAATGCCCTTCTAAATATCTGAGTGAGTTGGCTTATAGAATAGGGCTGTGTGATAAGTCAGAAAAATGCAGGGAAATATCAAACAAAAATGAGGACTTAGGGGACCAGCAGTTGGTGTAATATTTATGTTGCTGGACTCCCATGTAGCTGACCACTGTTTGAGTCCCGGACCCAGTGGCATAAACTCATGCCAGGCATGTGTGCGTGTGTGCCCAAGATCCCGAGAGGAGAACGGAGGAGAAGGGATTGCGGCATGGCCATACCCCCTGGGGGGGGGGGGATTTCTCTCGCTTTCTGTCTCTCTGTCTTCTCTTTCTTTCGGGTGAGCACAAGCGCCCTATAGCAAAAACCTCTCAAAAAAAATTTTTTAACAAAAAATGAGGACTTGGAGTGTACAATACTGAGTTTGAAAGTAGCCTTTCTATAAAAGCATCAACAACAATAATGTAATCACTACAGCAGACAAGCACAACTAATAATTAATCATAAACCTTTCATTTTCCTCCCAATGCTCTTGATTTGTTTTCAATGAGAATGACACTCCCCTAGCTAAGAGCTTTGCTGAAAGCTCCAGCAAAGGCTTTCTGCTCATTTTAAGTAGCAGAGTCCTACTTTCACTTAAAATCACAGTCTCAATTCAAATGTAGAATGACCAGTTGAAAATATTAACCAAAGCACTTGGTTGAATGTCATGTTTACTCATCCACATCCCAGGCCTGCCTCCAGCTGAAAGACAGCAGTGGAAAAGGCAGTATGGATTGCTTCTCAGTTTCTTTGCTTAGAGCTGCTTCCAGTCCCTCCCCTTGTCTGTAGGTTCTGCATATCCAGAGTCAGAGAAGAGAAAGGAAGAGGGAAAAGGATGAAAAGGTTTAGGGCTTCCCATTTTGAGCCTCCTGGCAGATGCTCAAGTTCTTGCCTGACACCCATGCAAGTCATTTGGAGTGTTTCCATTTCTATAGGATCTCTCACTGTACTCCCTAAGATGCAGGTGTTTCTTGGGCTGCCTGCACCCACCTCTGGGACTCAGTTTGTTCAGCAGTTCACCCACCACACTCTCCAATACCAATTGCCTCTCATCCTCAAACAGAAGCTCTCTTGGTCAGAACTCTCATTTTCTCTAGACCATCTAAGGTCACCAGGCACTTTTACTCATGTAGGAGGCCCACTAATGGTCTTGAGATAATACTCACACATCGCTTACCCTAGCAATTTATTACAGGGGGGAGAGACTAGTGTCATGACACAGGCTGCTTTAGCCTTCTCAGACAACATGAGTCAGACATCTGTGTTCAGCCAACTCAATTATCTCAGTAAACTGCCGAGAGCAGCTCTCACAGTATCAATCTTGAAGCTGCTTTTCACTGGGTTTGGGATCCCACTCAAAAAGCCCAAGAAGAAAGACAATATTTAAAGTGTGACAATAGATTTCTCCAAAAGCAAAATGCCATCGCCAAGTCCTTCCTCCATTCCATCCCTTGTATTCTTTTTAAACTCTTAAGCTAAGAGATCTAAGAGAAGCAATACCTGTCTTTGACCAGTTCCTTTGCAAGTTCTGCATATTGAGATCTGGCTTTGGAATTTTACTTCTATTAGATCTTGATAACCCTGGTCAAAATTTCCATTTCAGCATTCTGTTATATTTATTTTATTGAACCTAGAACTATGCTAAGCACATTATCTCCTTGAATTCTCATAACAGCCATATAAGGTAGATATTATTGGAACCATTTTATTACCCCTGCAAGTGAATAGTTGGCACTGCCAGTATTCAAACTTGGAGCCAGTGACCAAAATTCTCTATATCCAGTAGATTTTATAAAATAGATCCAATTGCCTAATAAGACAACTCCAATTCATGATGATAAAATTATGTCATCTTGGGACCAGCAGATGTCATAATGGTTACGCTGCTGGACTCCCACGTGATTGCAGTCAAGCCCCAGACCAAGAGGTTTAAAACTCACACCGGGCATGTGTGTGTGCATGCCCAAGATCCTGACAGGAGAATGGAGGAGAAGGGATTGTGACGTGGCCATGCCCTCTGTGGAGGGGGGGTGGGGGGAGGTTACTTTCTGTCTCTCTGGTGAACATACGCACCCTATAGCAAAAATCTCTCTCTAAAAAAAAAAAAAAATATGTCCATTGTGTATGAGAAAATGTTCTATTTTCATTCTTTAAAATTCAGAGGCAAGAGTACATTTAGATTCTCCAGAAACTGCATTAGTTTCTTAAGTTAGAATATTTAAGTATCTGAAACTCATCCTTGTACTCTAATCTGTCAGGTTATGATTCCTATTGACTATGACTCTTGCCAATGTTAATTGCCTATGAATTTATCACCAAATAGATGAGTTTTATTAGGAATAGAGCTTAGTTCATAACACAATAGATTACTATATATGGATTAAAAGGTTAAAAAAAGTCAAAGAGAGCTGTAAACAATATTGTTAGCTCCAATTCTTTTCTCCACAAGTAATAAAAACATTAAAAGTGGAACAGTAGCTAAACATAAAGTATACCTGCAATTTATACAGATTATTGGCCTGACAATTCAAACCTTACTATCTATCGAAAAGAAAAGCACATAAATTATAACTGAGATGTCTACCAAGCTAATAGGTCTGTAATTGGAAATGATGAGAAGCAATAGAAAAAAATATCCCTTTTCTAAATATGATGGACCATTTTCTGGGTCCAAATTGAAGTGCACCACACAGAAATTAAATCCCAACTTACATGTACCACAAAACATCTAATGGTTTCCAAACTAGAAATTAAAGTCAGTAGAGGATTGAAGGATTAAAGCACAGCTTGTGATTTTCTTAATAAGGAATGCAAATCACGGTGGGTTGATATGGCTTTTACAGTTGCTATTGATTATAAAAAAAGCCTAAATAAATGTTTGCTGGATCCTTGTACATAAAGGCTTAAACGCTCAACTCTAAAAAACAACATTTGGCAGTGTATGTAGTTTTCAGGCACAATATGAACAATTTTAATAGAAAAGCAATAGACTGGGAGATGGAGACCCAGGTTATAATTTAATTAGTATAGTATCAAAAACGTATCAGTCCCATTGGGCCTTAATTGCCTTGTCATTAAAATAAAAGAATAGGCTTTAAAGAATCTCTAAATTTCTAAATGTTTCCAACTTAGTGTTCAAACATTTCTTTAAAAAAAATTATTTCTATCTTTCATGAAACACACAAGAGAATCAGGCACCCTCAACAGGGTCTTCATGCCACAATCTTCCTCATCTCAGCCATCCCTGATCAGCCTCCCCAGATCACAGGTACACACTTACACACCTATATGCTCAGTGAGGTCTTGGGATGCAAACTCAGGATCTTTCCTGTGTAAGTCCAGTTGAATTACCACTGCACTACTACCTGGTCCCCGTCATATTTAAACATCTCTGGTGGCCACTGCTTTCTGTCCCAAAATTATCATCTCTTTTTGTAATCCATTCACAAATTTAAGTAATTCTTGCCTTAGAGCTCTTGAATCCTACTTGAACATTTTTACAATGAATCCTCTAATAGTTAGTTCTTTCCTTTAGATCTCAATTTAATCTTCAGAGTCAGTCTTCCTTATCCACCTAGCTCCTCCTTTCTATTCCATAGCTACTTCCCTGTGATCATTGTTACTTATCTCCATGAGGGCAGATGTTCTGCTGTCCTGATCTAATACCTCATTAGAACTTGGAACAGAGTAACAACTAACATAAACGTCTTCTAAATGAATGAATGATGTCACTAACTCTTGGAATGGAAGTGAAATCTTAGTTTGGGAAATGTTTGCTGAAAAATTAAATAGGCAATTAAGCAAATCCTTTCAAGACTTATCAAGACTTCCCTGGAATTTTATTTTGAAAGAGTAAAAAATGGGCTGCCCCCCTGCCCCCGGCACAGCAGTTAAGGGAGGCAGATTCCCCATGGCCAACCATGATTCAAATCCCAGCTCCCCATAACTTAAAAAACTTGCTGGGCACGTGTTCATGCATGCCCCAAATCCTCCCAGGATTGAGAAATGGAGAAAGGATTGCAGTGTGACCATAACTTATGGAGGGGGTATTTTCTCCCTCTCTCTCTGTCACATGAGTGCACATGCCCTCTGTCAATTAAAAAAAAAAGAAAAACAAACTTTGCCCCAGGAAATAAATATTAGAAGACAATCATTCATGGCCATAATTTCTTGATTTTTGAGACATAATTCAAAGCAATTATTTCATTTCTACCTGGAATGATCAACACTTACATGTGGTCCATTCAAGTTTCTAACCTGAACAAGACTGAAAGAAGAATATTATTTAAAAATTAGAGTACAGAAGGTATGTCAGAGAAATTCAATATAGTAAGAGTGAAGGCACTTTCAATTTTACATGTATTTATGAGTAATCAAATATTAAATGTATAACTGGTTTTTATAAAGTTAATTTGTTGGGAGTCCAGCAGGTGATGTGGTGGTTGGGCAATGGACTCCTACAGGGCCAGCTGCAGTTTGAGTCCTAGCCTGGTGGCTTGAGGATCATGGCAGATGTATGTGATTTCATGCCCAGAATCCCAGGAGGAGACTGGAGGAGAAGGGATCGCCATGTGGCCATGGGGGGTGAGATCTCTCTTTCTCTCTCACCGTTTTTCTGTCTCTCTCTGGCAAGCACATATGCTCTATGGCACAAATATTTAAATAAATAAATAAATAAAGTTAATTTGTTGGTATTACACACTTTCAAATTGTCATTCCTAGTTAAGACTGAATTCAGAGATCTGAGAAACAGGGAGAAATAAATGTTCTATTTCTTTTCTGATTTGTCATGATCCTTATTACAGAACCAAACCTAATCCAAATCCTACAAACAATAAGTGAATGATAATGCCTGTGCCATTCTTATTGTGAATGACAATGAGCTCAGATTAGTTAAGCATTTTGGTAGTTTAACTGCAAAAAACTATAAGGCTAACTATAAAACATAATAGAATCATCCATCAACCAAGTCAGTACCACCATGGCTGAACTGAGCTAAAAGACCAAGGGTCTGAGTTTACATCATGACTCTCAGTTATGCTGTTTGACCTAGGGTGAAATGTTTTACCTGTCAACTGATTAATCTACCAGAACATGTCCGAGAATTAGGATATATTGCAGAGATATAGATAAGCATGTATGAGGAGCACGATACACAATAAAGATTGGTTGAATATTGAAAGAATTCAGGTGTTTTTGCACATGAACTTCTCTATGGATGACATGACAAGTCACCTGATTATTTGGCCACCTTTATACCCAGAGTGACTGATTCTAGGGGGATCCATATGATTTAGATAGGGTCTGATGATTTCAGTCCTATTTGCCAGACCTAAATGCATTTATAGGTGGTTGGTGACAGAAATAGAAGCCCAGCTGTTTTCTAGTTGTGCGGTCTTATTTTATGTTGTCTTAGATGACAGAAAAGGATTTGTCTGTCACTATATAAAGGAGTGCTGTGAGATTTTATTATAAAGCACTTTTAAAGGATTTTGTCCATATTACCACATGTATAACAGACTGTGCAGAACATTTTAAATAATCATGAAATCCAAGATATTCAAAATCGGATTTTTAAAAGACAAAGTCTTTCAAAACTAACTTTGGACTACATTAAGTTCGAGGCTACATCTGCAAGACACAAAGACACCTAGTCAGCTCAGTGAAAAACATCAGTATAACAAGTTGTTTGGCATTTTATAGATTTAAAAAATGGTTGATTGAGTGGATTTTCATTTTTCATCTGGTCCGCCATCAACTGGGCACAGCCTTATTCCTACTGACTGATAATAATCTTTTCCCATACCGAGTAAAACAATGTGACTTTGTTGATTGAGCAAAGGATTGAAAATCAAGAACTCACTGCTCTAATCTTATTCTACCAGTGATTTGTTCTTTGACCTTAGGCAAGGAATTTCATTTCAGTTTCCTTATCTAGAAAATGAGAATAATGATCTTATCTATATACCCCCATAGGGATAGTTTGAGTGTCATTGTTCACAAAGGATGATAGATATTTCTAATGTGCAATGGATGAATACTGTATTACAAAATCACTATTATCAAATAGCGTTGTCAACAAAAAAGAGACACTTCCAAAGAAGCCTGCACACTAATGGCTACATAGCATCGTGGCTAACAAACAGAGCAACTACAGACGGTGCCTTTAATTCTGTGTGAGAGAACTCCTGCTTATCTGGTTTGTTTTGGAAGGTTCATTTGTACTCTACAAAATTATTACAAAGACAACTGGAATGACTCTCCCTATGTCACGACTAGAGGGATCATGCTAAGATATTTCTACACTGTTAAGTAAATAACATTCCAATGAGCTATTATATTGCATCCTTCATTAAAGCAGAATTTAAGACATATATTCATTTTACACTGAATTTAACTCTGTAGCAAATCGAGTGGGATTCCAGTATGCATAGGGTTTTTTAAGTTTAGTTATATATTTTCTTCTATGAGAAAGAACAAGGCAGAGAGAGACAGAAACAAAAACAGGTCAAAGTGGGTAGACTGGATTTCACATGGCCAATTCCACGATTTAAGCCCTGGACCCAGAGGCTTGAAAACCACATTTGGGGGCAAGCGCATAGGTGCCCCAAAATGCCAAAAGGAAGTAAAGACATAGACTAAGGGATGTTGGTATGACCATCTCCCATGGAGGGTGCTTTTTCAGTCCCCTTCACCTCTTTGTCTCTCTCTGGCAAGTGCATGGACTCTCTGGCAAACTAAAAATAAATAACTAAATAAATAAGTAAAATAATTTTTAAAAGGGAGTGGGGAGTGGCATCATGTAGAAGAGCTATTCTCAGAAATATTTTTTTTTCCATTTTTGCAAGAGGGTATATGCACTCACCAGAGAGAAACAGAGACAAGAGAGGGAAAGTGAGAAGCACATCCCATGGAAAATGGTCTCACTGCAAAATCTTCCCCATTTCTCCCTCCTTTGGGGATTTTGGGCACACATGCACAGCTAGCATGTTTCTCAAGTCACTGGGCCTGGGACTTGGATGACACAGTTGGTTGTGGGAATTCAGCCACCTTAATCAACACCACCAGCTGACCCAGAGGAAAAAAATTCTCAAAGACCAAAGGGAAACACAGAGAACTGACTTATTTCAGAGATAGATTTTTGCTATACGTTGTGGGTGCTCACAAGAGAGAAAGAGAGACAGAAAGCGAGAAATCACCCCCCAGGGGGATGGCCATGCACAATCCCTTCTACTCTCAGGATTTTGGATATGCATGCACATGCACCTGGCATGAGTTGGAAGCCATTTGGGTCTGGAATCTAACTGCAGTCGACCACGTGGGAGTCCAGAAATATAACCATTATGCCATCTGCTGGTCCTGAGAACTGACATTTTATGCACCCAACTCCACCCATGACTCCTGAAGGATAGCTGACTTCCAGTCAAAAATAGTTAACATGCTATGGGTATTGGTCATTAAGTCTTACTGCTTCTTGTAGATTAAGTTAGATGAAGATTGATTAAGAAAATGTCTGTTCGCTGACTCAAATATTGAAAAAGATAAATGAAGATATGTCTGTTAGCCCCCAAGTCCTGGGGTGTCTCAGGATTGTTACTGGTCTAAGAATGCAGCTGAAGTTTACAGTCAGAAGAAACAATCCGTAACCCTTACAGGCAAAAACCAACCATCTCTTCCATATTGTACAGTACAGAATCAGTGACTCTGAGCCATCTATCTGTTCCAGTGCTTACCCCACTTAAATATATATATAGATAAATTAGTCTCCCACTTAAAATATATATATATATGTATGTATATATATATATATATATATATATATCAGTCCTATTCTCAATACCCCTATCGTCTAACCCTTAAATTTCCAGACAATTTTCTTGTTTATATATCTAGTATCTAACCCTTTAACTAACAACATGTAATTGTAACATATAATATTTTATCAGACAACTTAATTGCAAACTCCACAATTTCACATGAAAATAGAACTTGCAACATCTGATAATGCAGAGAAACACTCTGAGAAATAACTTGACTCTTTATTCCTCTCTGGACTCTAACTCCTCAGTTGGTATTATATCTGTAATAAATCACCAGGAATTAGCATGCTTGGATTATATTATCCCAATTTCCTGCAGAAAATCTTTCACGAGTTTAGGATATAATGTGACAAGAGAGAGAGCCAGTGCTTCTCCTTTTTGAAACTTACCCTCGGGAAATAATCCAAATATTTACATGCATTTATTTAGTTATAGACCTGCCTTGTTTCCGAAAGACTCAAAGCCTTGCATATATTGCAAAATGCCTCAAAATAAAATAAAATGTAAAATAACTGAATAGAGGAAATGCGACAAAAGCTAAAGCGAAGGAAGATGACTCCAGGGACAAGGCTGGTAGGCTTGAGATGCCAGTCCAGGTTTGTGAGATGTGGGCCACTTATCTCTGTCGTTCTAGCAACTCATAGTAAAGGGGGAAACACATTCAGACACTTGAGTCCCTGAAGAAAGTACTAACAAACTATTACTCTAACACACACACATACACAACTGTTAACTGTTTCTGGTATTCGAATGAGAGAGACATTTCTCACATAGGTCCTCATAAAACACAGACAGTATAATGAGCATTATCCTCATTAACATTCTTAAACATACCGATGCATTGCAGTTTTTATAATATCCATTAATGTGGGCCAGTTGCCAACATAAAGTTTAATAAACACATTTGTGTGGGAACCTAAAACAATATAGTTCATTACCCAATGGAGAAAAGGCAGTATCAAGAAGAATGTTTGTTCCCTGTAGCATTTTCATAGAATCAAATGACTGTTAAAGTGCAGTAAACCTGAAAATGAACAGTGTATTGTCAAAATGGCATCGCTGTAAAAATGATCCAGCAAGGAGTGAAAAGATCCATCGTACTAAGTGAAACCAATGAGGAACTAAGCTAAGAGAACATCGCAATCTCAGACGTGAGGATCCAACTGGCAGCTCACATGTCCTGGAGCCGTCTCCTGCAAAGGGAGTCCAGCTGAGCTTTCTTGTGGAAGCCATAATTGCGTATGAGAAAAGACGATTGGATTTGCCAACATGAAAATAATTATGTTAGATTGGCAGATTCGTGGGGGTTTCACTCCCTCTGCTTCCCAAACCAATGATAATAAAGGTATATTGCCTTTAGAATGAGAGCATACATAATGCTTCCAGCTTTTTCGAGAAGCCGCATAAGAATTAATCACCTAAAGACAATGTCTACACATTTTGCTCAGGACACTGTCTGGTATGATACTTGATGTTCTTTATATAAAGACCCTCTGAGCTCATTTCTCTTTAAACCTAATACTTAAAATCACATCTCATTTTACATAAACCAGTGAGAAGCACTATGCATTTCCCTTTTTGTTTTATCTGTCGAAGAACCCATGGCTAAACTGATTTCTAAACGGAAATAATTATCTTCCATTACAGGCTCAGCAAGATCTGTTTCTCAGTTCTTTTTCATTGATTTTGTCTTTTTTTTTATGTTTAGCTGTATTTTATACTGTTGCAGCATTATTAGTTGACCTAAAACCTTTCGTAAAAATGAGTAAACAAATGGACAAAGGAAATGATAAATAATCAAATTACATACCATATCTATTAAACATAAGAATGAATTTCTAATAAAGTAAACTCCCCAGCAGTGGAAGGGGCTGATTCTCCAGGGTTACTGTTCATAGGGGATTTGAAGCTTCAAATTATGAGAGCTTCCTTAAAGAGGATAACATTAGAATAGGTATCCTTAAGACATGGACATAAAAGAACATGATAAATAAACTCTAAGATAATTAAATATGATTTAATTTCTTTAACTTTTACTGGAGAGAAAAAGTAAGTCTACAAGTCCAAGTAAACTGTAGTTTGCAGGGTTGGAATCCAAATCTAGTCATAAAGGCTGTCATATGACTGACTGTTGGAACGGTAGAAACTTTTGCTCACTTGTTTTCTGTCTCTTGACTGGAGGAAAAAAGGTAATAGTTTATTCATTTCTCAGTAGGGTGTGATATGATTCAAGCTTTCTGAATGCCATCTTTCCCCTCCCTCTCAAAACTCACCCCAAACTCTCAGAAATCCTTCTTTGTGATGGAGAACTCAGGTCTGAATCTCTCTTCTCCTTTTCCCCACCCACTTTCAGTAATTAGTAGACATGATCAACAAAGGGAACATGAAAATCATGGCGAATATAATGAACAGTCACTAAAATACCTTCAAATCAATTTTTATCTCCTTTGCACATACAAGGGAGTAATTTTGTACATTCGCTAATTTATTTTCAAAGCAAAATATTGTCTCCTTCCAATTTTTTTTCTTACTGTGTTGTTACACATGCAAGGCAATTATTGGTAATTTGCTAATTATTCATTCTCATTTCCAAAAGCAAGTATCTCTCATTCTTGGTCACTGCATCACATTGAACAAAGAGCTAAGATAAAGACATAGGTTCCCTGTTCTTTATCTCAGACAAGCACTAGATGAAAGTTATTGTGGTGGTTTATATGTCGACTGGAGTGGGCTAAAGAGTGTCCAGAGAACTGGCGAAATGTCATGTCTGTTTGTAATTGTGAGAGTATTTCCAGAAGAGATGAGGATGGAGGTATTACACACTCTGTTGAGGGTCTGAGTAGAGCAGAAGGGTGAAGGAAGGGCTCAGTCAAGACGCCCTTCCCTGAGTGAGGGTATCTTCTGTCCTTGGACATCTGAGGTCCTGCTTTCAGACCTTTTAAGTTTAGGACTTACATCTGTAGCACCACTCATTTGCAGGTCTTTGAACACGGACTGAAAATATAAGCACTGGCTGTTCTGGGTCTCCATCTTGCAGTAGACATCATGCAACTTCTCAGTTGATAATAATATGATGCAATTCCCATAATAAATCTCCTTGTATCACATACACACACACAAATGCGCTCTCTCTTTCTCTTTCTCTCTCTCTCTCACACACACACACATACACACACGCGCACGTATGCGTGCGTTGCTGGTTTTGTTTCTCTAGAGGACCCGGGCTAGTTCAGTTACACAGGGCAGTCTCTGTTTAGATTTTGTTTGTGCTTAGATTTTGTTTTGTTTGTCATAGCCTGGTACAAACGTAGTTTAGGTCATATTTAGGTAAACATTTCACATGAAGACAAACCATCTCTAAGTCACAGCCCGTACTTCAAAGGCTGGCCATGCATCCTTCTAATAATGTCTGCTACCTATTCAGGGTAAATCAGGTGAACAACTGTGAATTACTTGGTACAATCCATCACTGCTCCTAGAAAAACAGCTCAAAAATCCACATCCAGTTCAGGATGGGCTGACAGCTCCACCTTTCTGTGTAAAAGGGAGCACTCTTTCTGAACAATAATAGAAGCTACTGGGTTTTTATAGAGTGTTTGCCTTAAGCATGCACTGTACTAAGTGCATTTTTACTTACTAGTAGGTCGTCGGAAAAGTCATGAAGTATTTTTCTGGTTTTCTATGCAAAAATGCGTCATGACTTTCCCGATGACTGAGTATTTCATATCATCCTCACTGCAACCTATGGGACATGAATATTATTTTCATCAACTTTATAGGGGAGGAAATCAAAGTTTATGGAGAGGTTAGGTAACCTTCCTCAGACTACAGAGCAGGTAAAATACTAGCACTGTGATAAAACCAGGCAGTGAGAGTCAGAAGCCCACATGGTTAATCCCTAAATCATTTCTCCCTATTATCAACCAGTGAGTATTTTTAGGCAGTGCTCACAAGTCTACACGTAAGTAAATTTAGAGCTACTCTTCAATAATGAGATGATGACAACGCTGCAGGTAAGCTCTACTTCAGCAACTGACAACTGTTAAAGGGAAATAATAGGTTGAGCATTCCCTCCTAGGAACATTTTACTCCACCTAATACCATGATACACTTTCTGTAAGCTTACACCCTCTCAGGCGCCTATCTGCCCCTTCAATCTTGACTCTGACCTAGAGAATACATGCTCTCTCACAGCCTAGCCTGGGTATTTTTGTAGACATTCAGCATTCAATGCTCCAAGGAATGTGTTTGATAATGCCCAGGCTCTCTGCAATGCCACCCTCACACTTACCTTTTAGATTCCTGCAGCCCACAAATGAAACAATTCAAAAATTGAACTCACAGTTTTTTCTTTCCCCGTTTAAATGCTTAATCTCATTGAATGGCACCACCATTCTTAAACCTAAACATTAAAGCTAACGATTTGGGGCTCGCCCTCAATTCCTCTCTCTCCCTGGCTTCTTATCTGCACCCGGGCATTATGTTCTATGATGCTTTCTCCTGAGGCTACCAGCTCGATGAGTAGCCTCTGAGTTTCTCTTTTCTGGGAGTTTTAGTAAGTTCATGTGCCTGTCTCCTCCATCCCTATCCATCTTCCTCAGTCTTCAGAGTAGGCTTCCTAAAACATGAATCCGAACTTCGTGTTCTCCAACTTGTGTTCCTCACTGCCTAAAGTTCAAGTCCCATAACAGTTCTCTGCTGTACTCTATCCTCAAGGATTAAGTGTTTATTTGTAACTTCCTAAATGTATTATTTATTACCTATCTCTGAGCATTTGCACAAACTGTTGACTCCAACTAGAATGCCATTTTATTTACATAGCACAGCCTAATTAGTGTGTCAAGGTCCAGCTCAGACATCACCTCCTTTCCCAAGTCTATCAGCCTAAGGCAGAGCAGCTGCCTAAGTGGTGCTTAGCATCTACTGTATGTCTCTACTATTCCTGAGTTCTTTCTACAGTGTGGCTCCTGCACATGTACACTGGACTTGTTCTAGAGAACTTCGAGTCCTTTAATGTGGAGATCATGTCTTAATTTATTTATTATACTGTTGCATCATTGGAAAAGTCATGTGTAAAATGCAAAAATGTGTCATGACTTCACAGATGACCCACAGCACCTAGCACAGTATGCCACATCATCCTCCCCATCATGATTAATAATTACTCAGCTCCAACTGCAGGTCAAAAATGGTGCCAAGGCCTTTATACACATTATCTCAGTGAATTTTTGCATTCTTGCCTTGATATAGAAAAATGAAGATAAAATGGCTTAAATCATTTGTTCAAGGTCTTTCCGCTACTACATGACAGAACTGAGACAGAAACCCAGACAGTTTGATGCCTTAAGGTCTGTAGTCTTCTGGCCCAGTAAGAGTTCTTAGTATCTGTTTGATGAACAGGTGGATACACAAATGAATGCATGAGCAATGAGGCTACTGAAGTAAGACCCAAGTAAAACATAGTCTGTTGTGTGAATCTTGATGTTGCTTCATCTTGTTTTTCCTTGTAAATCCAGTGAAAGATCCTATACCTGTTTCCCAGCTCCTACTCAAAGGCTAAGTGGGGTTAAAAAATCTACAATAGCTGTTGAATTAGCTATTCACTAAGCATCCCCCATATTCCTAACAGGAGTTCTACTCCTTTGCCTAATCTTCATGTTTTCTGACCTACATCACTGAAATAAACGAACTAAAATTCGAAGCTACAGTACAAATGTCAGAGAAAAAAAAAATCCCAGAGTCTTCTTCCTTCCATTCTACTCAGCAATCATCACACCTTCACACTCCGTTTGTATTCCACAGACACGAAGTTAGAATCATGGGCAAGTTCTGTGAAGGGTCATTACTGCTCAGGTTTCAGTGCTGATGACAAGAGTGAATACTGCTATCGCTTGTTTTATGCCAGGCTGTGTTCTAAGCACTTCTCATGTAATAAATCATTTCATTTGAACACTACCAGCAAGAAGTAGATACTAGGTTTTTCTATCTTTTCCATTTATTGCCAGAGGGCATGTGCATTCATCAGAGAGAGAAATACAAAGAAACAGAGAGGGAAAGGGTAAGAGAGGAAACACCCCACAATGGTCACACTGAAATCCCTTCTCCTCCATTTCTCCATCCTACTGGGATTGGGAGCATGCACACATATGTGCCAGCATATTTTTCAAGTGTCTGGTGCCAGGACCTGAACCATTAAGTTGGTCATGTGAAATAAGGCTCTCTTAACCACCAGGACAAGGGCCAGCCCAGGGTACCTACTATAGGGTCATCAAAAAAGTCATGATGCATTTTGCATAGAAAAACATTGAAAAGTACATTATGACTTTTCCAAAGACCCAATATTTCAATCTCCATTTTAGTAAAAGAGAAAATGCTACCTGACTTGCCCAAAGCCACACAACAAAAGGATCCAAATCCAAGCAACCTGGCTGCAGAGTTCAGTATCATAAACCGCGAGACCATTAACAGGAGGATCTTTCCAACCAAGATAGTCTTAGTGTCAACTTCTGCTTTCAGATTTCTTCCAAATTCTCAACGTAAAGAGGCAATCTTCAGTTCTCCAACCCATTATGTTTATGTACAGAAAGCAAAATGTTGTCTTTGGTTTTGACCATTGGTTTACTCTTAAGAAAAATAAAGAATAACAAAGCAAACAAACAGAAATCTCTCCTATATGAGTGTGCCTTTTCTATTCAGTTGGCATCTCCCCTCTATTGCCAAACAGAATGTACAGTTTGTGAGGCAGGAACTGTCTGGTTTGCCATTGGGGCTCAACTCTCTAAATAAATACTTACTGGCACCTAGAAGGCATTAGGCATTATATAAATATTCAGTGCATAAATGAATGAATCACAGTTCTTTAAGGCCTAGATAATCTCTTTGTTCAAGGATACATATATAATAAGTTAATAGAAAACAGTTTTGTAATTCCATGGGGCTGGCAGACAACTAAGCAGTGGTTAAGGGTGCTCGACTCCCGTATGGCCAACTGCAATTCAAGTCCCGGACCTGGCGGGTTGCTTTTTCACTTTCCCTCTCTCTCTTTCCTCTCTCTTTCTCTCACTCTGTCCCTAGAAATACAAAGAAACAGAGAGGGAAAGGGTAAGAGAGGAAACACCCCACAATGGTCACACTGAAATCCCTTCTCCTCCATTTCTCCATCCTACTGGGATTGGGAGCATGCACACATATGTGCCAGCATATTTTTCAAGTGTCTGGTGCCAGGACCTGAACCATTAAGTTGGTCATGTGAAATAAGGCTCTCTTAACCACCAGGACAAGGGCCAGCCCAGGGTACCTACTATAGGGTCATCAAAAAAGTCATGATGCATTTTGCATAGAAAAACATTGAAAAGTACATTATGACTTTTCCAAAGACCCAATATTTCAATCTCCATTTTAGTAAAAGAGAAAATGCTACCTGACTTGCCCAAAGCCACACAACAAAAGGATCCAAATCCAAGCAACCTGGCTGCAGAGTTCAGTATCATAAACCGCGAGACCATTAACAGGAGGATCTTTCCAACCAAGATAGTCTTAGTGTCAACTTCTGCTTTCAGATTTCTTCCAAATTCTCAACGTAAAGAGGCAATCTTCAGTTCTCCAACCCATTATGTTTATGTACAGAAAGCAAAATGTTGTCTTTGGTTTTGACCATTGGTTTACTCTTAAGAAAAATAAAGAATAACAAAGCAAACAAACAGAAATCTCTCCTATATGAGTGTGCCTTTTCTATTCAGTTGGCATCTCCCCTCTATTGCCAAACAGAATGTACAGTTTGTGAGGCAGGAACTGTCTGGTTTGCCATTGGGGCTCAACTCTCTAAATAAATACTTACTGGCACCTAGAAGGCATTAGGCATTATATAAATATTCAGTGCATAAATGAATGAATCACAGTTCTTTAAGGCCTAGATAATCTCTTTGTTCAAGGATACATATATAATAAGTTAATAGAAAACAGTTTTGTAATTCCATGGGGCTGGCAGACAACTAAGCAGTGGTTAAGGGTGCTCGACTCCCGTATGGCCAACTGCAATTCAAGTCCCGGACCTGGCGGGTTGCTTTTTCACTTTCCCTCTCTCTCTTTCCTCTCTCTTTCTCTCACTCTGTCCCTCCCTGGTCAAATTAAAATAAATAAAATTAAATTTAAAAAGTGATTCTTTAAAAAATAACAATTTTATAATTTCATAAAAAATAGAAATATAATTTTTTCTTTCCTTCCTTTATGATTTTTGCTACCTCCATATTTTGCTTTTCACAAACATTGGCAGGTGGCAAAGAGATAGCTCTGCTGAGAGAAAGCATTAAATGAAAGTCCCTAACCTGCTCAAACAAATAGGAAAATAAATTTAGTCCCCGTCATGCATAGGCTTTTAAAACAACAAAATGCTTTCGGAGATGATAGTTTCTGAGCCAAAGTTTCTAATAACTTAATGCAAATCACGTTTCTAAAATGCATTAGAAATGACTTCATAATTGATGGGATTCTGACAAATAGTTATAAAGTAACTGATATGCACATATAATTTCAAATTCATAGTTTAACATTACGAATACTTATTAAAGTGGATTGCACTTTTATCATTCACTTTTTATGACATGAACACACTTGTGTAACTATCAGTACATAGACATTAGATGCTTAAATAATTAAGAAAATTTAAACTGATTAATTTTTACATATTAATTAAGTAAAGCTGCTGCCAGCTGGTGTGTTCTCATTTAAAACACAAGTGTCTAGAAATATTTTTGAATAACAAATTTGTATCCAAGATTAGACATTCTTTCCCTTCTTATAAATGAATAGGTTATGAAGACTAAAAACAAAACAAAATGGAAACCTGTATTTTGGTTGCATAATAACATGCAATATCCGGGCATGCCACAAGAGGGAGCACATGCTCGACTGAAAGCCCTCCTATGGCCCATAGTTGTAAAGAGCAAGAAGTAGAATCTGGCACTTAAAATGAAGGATACACATACAGGATGCAGCATTGTAGACGACCTCCCTGTTTGTACAAATGCGGTATGAAATACATAGGCATAACCTTAGTATTTTTCAAGAATACACGTTTGCCACTTAGAGTAATGAAAAGAAATTCCTTCTTACTTATTTAAGAATGATGCATCCTTGAGGTGCCAACATTTACTTAGCTACTATTTACCTGTGACATGGACTGAACTGCTTAAGGTCAGTAGAAAGAGGAGGACCCAGGTGGCCCGGGGTCACTGGCTTCCATTTCCACAGCCAAGATGTATCTTAACTTTCTGGTCAATCCAAAACTCAGTGCCATGCCTTCTCTAATGCTCTACTTCTCTTTGCGTCCTTCTGACTTTCACCACTCAACTCTTTTAATTCTTCCTTTGAGATCATTAAGTTTATGTATTATCTGGGTGCAAGAGCCAGAGAGATCTATCAATCTCAGTTCTAGCACTGAATTCCCATCCAAAAATATAACCTATACTGACTTTACCATGGCATTTATAATATACATAATCCAATACCTTGTTAGTTATACAGGGCTATTAACGGTAATGGAGGAACAATTTATAAACCTCCATTTGGGGGCTGGCAGGTGGTGGGGTGGTTAAGATGCTGGACTTCCAAATGGCCACTGTGATCCGAGTCCTGAACCTGGTAACTTGCTTTCTCCCTTTCTCCCTCTCTCTCTCTGTCTCTCTCTCTCTGGTTAAATAATAATAACAATGATAAAATTAAGTAGAAAAAAATTTCCATTTTACTTGTCAAAAGTGCACCTTAGAAAATAATTGCCATTCTAAATCTAAGGAGCATCATCTGCTTTTTCTAAGAAAAATTTTTAAGAATGGAAATTATCTGAGCAGAAAAGTGGATTTTGTACAGTATTCTGTATTGACTTTTACCCGCATTTCTTACCGTAGTGTTGATTGTTGTCTTGTTTTCCTTATAATGCCCGCCCTTATTCAATCCTTTCCAGAAAGGTAATTGTTCTCTTTTCTGGGTTCTGAAAGCACTTTGCGTATAACTTGTTTATTATGTTTGTCATAATGTGAGCTATTTTAGTTGCTTCCACAACTGTGCCACATTGATAACACAATGAAATATCTATGATGAACGAATGACCAGATCAATGAATAAATAAATAGTTAAAAATCGTTCAAAATTTCTCCTCAATATTTCTGAAAAAAAATTTCTATATAAAGAAAAGAAGCTGACTGAGAAAAAAATCAATAGCACCCTGTAACATAATCCAAACTTCATGAAGTGGAAACATTATCTAAAAAAAAAAAAAAAAAATCCTACATTCATGATACTGTGCTAATTCCTGAGCATCTTGCTCAAAAACGTAAAAATGAGGCCAGCAGGTGGCATAATGGTAAGGGTGCTGGACTCCCAATGGCTGACCATAGTTCAAGTCCCAGACCTGGTGGCTTCCTTTCTCACCTTCTCTCTTTCTGTCTCTCTCTGGTGAGCACATGTGCCCTATAGCAAATTTAAAAATAATAATAATAAATAAAACTAAGTAAACAAGGTTCTAAAAAATAAAAGTAAAAGCAAACGTTATAAAGACAGGAGATACCAGGCTCACTTGCATGACAGCTGGTGTCCCTCTTTCAAGAATCACAGGTGGATATAAGGTAACATGAAAGACTTTGTGGAGGAGTTTTAACATGACCATGGAGGGTAGAAATGTTAAGATGGATAAGAATTAATGTGTTTTGTAAAGGAGAGTTACTGGAGGCTTTTTACTTTTTTAGATAAAAGAAACAAAGGACATATAATGACCAATTACAGTGCATAATCCTCTATTGTATCAAAAATCAAATAAAGAGCCAGAAAGAACATTGGAAATATTTGAGTATGCTCTCCATAATAGATGATATTATTGCATTTCATGAATTTGCCTTGGTTTAATAATATTGTGATAAGGGAGGAGAGTGTCCTTATTCATAGCCTATACAAGTTTTCAGAGTTAAAGTGACATACGTGCAATTTATACACACACATACATGCATACACTTACATATAATGGGAAGAAAATGTCACAAGGTGTTACCAGATGGTGAATTTATGTAAAAGTATGTGATTATCAACTTTATCAATAAAGTTAGGCAAAAAGTACACTTTTCAACTTTATCCATAAGTTAGGAAAAAAGAAAGCCTGCATGTTTATTTTCTATTTTGCGATTTAATGATATGAAGGAGAATTCTGAAGTCAATTCCATTTTCATTCTTTCGTGATGATTTATTTTTTCCTAGATGCTCACAGAATTTTTTCATTTATCCTTCATATTAAAGTATTTTGAAAAGATATCCTAAGTAGGGATCTTTACATTACTTTGCTTGAGTCCTTTCAATCTGCACACACAGATTTTCTTTTTAAAAGATCAGGACATTTTATTTCCTGCTATCTATTTAACTACTTCTTGCATTTAATTATTTAATAAATTGCAAAGAAATATCTCCTCTTTAAGCACTATCTATCCTCAAAGGTTTCATCACTTTTCTTCTCTTGTCAGACAGCGTCTGGAGTACGTTGCTCATAGCACTCAGCGCTTCCCTGCAGAGACCATCTTGCTGTTTGCTATCTCTCATCTATTGCATGTCATGCTGCTTTTGATGCCTAAGTTCATAGAATTTATGATTTCTTATATTTTATGATTTCGAATCAAATGCTTTAAATTTTTTTCTGTTCCCTTCAGTGAATAGGTCTCAAAAATATGATTTTTTTTTCCTAACATCTTTGGGTTACTGTTTATCATCTCACACTACTATGTTTTCTCAAACTATGTCTCACAGAAAAAGAAGTACTCCTATGACCAAATGGTTTGGAAATTTCTGGGTTGAAAGCTTCAATTTTTCACCCTAAGACTTTCAGAGCATTTAACACGCTTTGTTGTGTCAGGACAGCGAAATGTTATATAGGATATTCCTCAAACGCATCTAACTTCTGAGCCCTGGCTTCTATGAAACACTGTTGGCTTATCAAAGAGCTCATGTTCTGGAACATAAGTTGGGAAATGCTGTTACCGAGTATGTAGAATCTCATAATTTTTTCTCTTCCTTTTTTAAATATTCATCTTTAAATGAAAAGAAACTGGTGTTTAGGAAAAACAATTTCCACCTGTGTTCCTCCTGTTCATTTTAATGAGGGGCCTTCCCTCTGCTAGCTCGTATGTACAGCAGGGCTGCTCAGTCAAGTCTCTGCACACATTGTCAATGTCTAGTCAACATCAGCCCCTCATATGGCTGGAGAACGAGTGGGTGTTCAATTCCGCTGGCTTGCTGGCTGACAGTAAGGAACCAAATTAAATGTTTTGAACTGAATTCAATTGCTATGGTCTGAATGTTTTTATCCCCCACCCCCCTTACCTCTCCTTCCCAATTGTATACTGAAGCCCTAATTCCCAGCATGATGGTATTTGAACATAGAGTTTGGGGAGATAATTAGGATTAGATGAAGTCATGAGAGTGGAGCCCTCGGGATGCGATGAGAGCGCTTGTAAGAAGAGGAAAAGACCTGCCATGTGAGAATATAGCAAGAAGGTAACTGTCTATGAAAAACAAAGGGGGCCTTCACCAGACACCAAATATGTCAGTACCTTGATATTAGATTTCCAAGCCTCCTGAACTGTGAGAAATACATGTCTATTGTTTTAAACCACCCAATCTATGATATCTTGCTATAGTAGCCCAAACTGATGGAGACGTCATCACTGAGTGTTTAATGTGTGGTTGACCAGAAGAATATGTGAAATCGGCTTTGAGAGGGCACTGCTTTTATTTCTTCCTCTCTGTGAGGTCCACTTCACCTGCCAGTCTGCAACCCATTTTCATTGTCTGTCATCTCTCACCCTTACCATGTTTGCTGTCCCACTCACTTGGATGTAGAAAAGGACGGGGCTATGCAATGGATGCCTGAAGAAGGCCCAGATCACAGAGCCAGCTCTACATAGGAGGGCAGAGGCTATCTGGTTTCCTGGTAACTGTGCATCCTGCCTCTCTAAGACAAGGGCACACACACACAACAGGTCAGAGCATTCTCCCACCTTCTTAAATAGCCTTGATTTGATGTGAAAGTCAAAGTCTCTTCCAGTCTTCTACAACATCTCAGTTAACCTACATCTCCAAAGTAGCTGGGAAAATATCTACCCAGATGGTTACAAAACAATGATGGACAGACTTAATGCACTGGGCTGCTATTACTCCATGTCTTAAATATGTCCTTGAAGAGTTGAACTGAAAATAGAAGGGTGCTCACGTCGTTGACTGCTAGCAAATGCTCTCTTAACTTGGAAACTCAACATGTGACAGATGTAAATAAAGGATTGGTTCAATTTGTCAGCTGATAAAATGACGAGAAAAGGGGGGGGAACAAGGAAATGCAAGAAGTCATGAATTACAAAAGATGACGATTTTACTGACTTCCATATGACTCATCAATTTCCTATTTATGTATTGAACATCTGAAATTGATTATTATAAAGTTACATTAATAGGGCAATAAATGCAATATTTCTTTGTTGTACTTTTCTTTAAGGAGCTCAAAATGCCAATAGAAAAAAGTTTTAAGTAAATAAAACAAGGTAAAGGCCAGAAGGTGGCATGATGGTTAAGGGGCTGAACTCCCACATGGCTAATCAAGGTTCAAGTCCCAAACCTGGCTGCTTGAGAATCATGCCAGGCACATGTGCATATGTGCCTCAAATCCCAGAAAGACAATGGAGGAGAAGGGATTGTGGTATGACCACCCCCCGAGGAGGTTATTTCTCTTCTTCTCACTGTCTCTATCTCCAGCTACAGCAAAAATCTGAATGGGGGGGAACAAAAAAAATTTAAATAAAACAAGGTATGCAAAAAAAAGAAAAAGAAAAGGATACTTAGATGGTCAATATGAGGGGTTCACGAACAAACAGCAGAAGCAATAGAAAACAGAGTACAAGCCCCATAAAGAAACACTAGCAATAGATTTTCTATAAAATATTTCTCCATGAGCCAGTGCCCTGGAGAAAAATTCTTTTCCTGTGCATCTGTGTATGTACCCATGTATACAGACACAAACACAGATATATGTACTACATAATAAAAATATTAATTTAACTTTCTAGAGTATTTAAAACATTTGAAATATAACCTATCAGTAGTAATGTTAAGAAAAGGCAGCATATATCATAACTCACAAAATAAGTCACTTGCTATTACAGGCAATGATATTTGCAATTAAGCTGAACACAACTAAATTATGACTTTAATTAAAAGGCATTTTATAAGATGGCACCAAACACGTTTAAAATTTAATACATTTTATATGAGATGCTGGGGTTATTAACATAAAATTTTCTTTGTGCAGCATGTGCACTTTTTAAAAAGCAAAACATCTTCAACCAATAGCAAAATGCTTCCAGAATCCACAGAAGGTTCACTGCATAATACATTCAAAAGGCATTTTTCCCAGTCATTTAATATTTGTCCATACTTGGGATCCACAATTCTATTTACATTCATCCTTAATAGTAAGAACGTTACTGACAAACTCCAGTGCCCACAATGTCCACATTGATTCTAAATGAAAAATGAGTGGGTATTCAGGGGACTTGCAAGTGAAATGAGGAGCCTTTTACCTATGCCCAGAGCCAGCTTAGAATGAGTCAGCAGATCTCCAAAGTTTGGGAGTAATAATGACAGCTGAGTGGTCTGAGTTTGGGTCTGAACTCTGTGTCTAGCAGAGAGAGAGAGAAGGTCATACTAACAAGTGATATATCCTTTTCCAATTCCAATTTTGTTTCCTGTACAAAGTCTTATGACCTGAAAATAAAACCTGACCTGTCAAGATGTGAAACTGTCTTTCTAAAATAAGTCTAAAACACAGCAGGTAGAAGGATTATTTGTGATCTTATATGGTCTAGACTTCAGAGGTTTAAGAAAGTGACCATGGCCTTGCTTCTCGTTGCTCTTTGTAGACTGCAGCATAAAGAATGAATGCTTGGGTGTCTACCATGTTTACAAAACTGCAGTGGGAACTATGGAGACAGAGAAGAAACATGAAACAGAGAGCAATAAAAATGTGTCTTCTGCTCAAGCAATTTATAATCCAGTTTGAGAGGTACATTTTTACAGACAGTTAAAGAATTCCTCATAAATATAAATGAATCTCTGGATATGTACATTCAACATGAAAGAGGCATACAAGGTCAATATGAGAGGATACACACCTTTCCTAAAGAAGCTAATGTTATTCTCATTACTTTCTGAATTGCCTTCAGAATTAATTTATAAGGCATGCAGAAATTCTTTGGTATCACTCCGGTTAGCCATTCATATTATTCAGAAAGTTGCTTCAGATAAAGCTGGCCACTTCCAAGAACCAGAGGTGCCCTTTATGATCACACAATTTCCTAAGCTAAGAGATATCCCTAAATAGCTACTAAAGAGATATTCTTTCTATAAAGGCTCTACCATTTGTCCAACACTTTGAACAATAGCACCCAGTCACTTTGAAGGCTAAAACATTGACTTGGTTCCAAAAATTCTACTGTATTTTAAAATTAAATCATATCACTTTAGAAAAGCGACTTCCCAGTAATCACAAACTATTATTATAAAAGTCTTGAGGCTAGACTGTGGTGCAAGAATACAACACAAAGCTCTGCAAGGCTGACCCACATGAAAGACTGAGTTCATGGCCAGACATCTCCCTGTGTATGCCTAGCACGCACATGCCCATGATCCAGGGCTGGTTGAAGTTGGGGGTAAAGCACTATCCTCTACCCTTCTCAACACTCCACAAAACACCAGATATACTCACAACTCTCTACACTTGCCTTTGCCAGAAATAATCACTTGTGCACTACCACATTGTAGCATAAATTGATACAGAACACAAATGCTCCCTCCCTGGTGAAACCTTCTACCATTTGTCCAACACTTTGAACAATAGCACCCAGTCACTTTGAAGGCTAAAACATTGACTTGGTTCCAAAAATTCTACTGTATTTATTTTAAAATTAAATCATATCACTTTAGAAAAGCGACTTCCCAGTAATCACAAACTATTATTATAAAAGTCTTGAGGCTAGACTGTGGTGCAAGAATACAACACAAAGCTCTGCAAGGCTGACCCACATGAAAGACTGAGTTCATGGCCAGACATCTCCCTGTGTATGCCTAGCACGCACATGCCCATGATCCAGGGCTGGTTGAAGTTGGGGGTAAAGCACTATCCTCTACCCTTCTCAACACTCCACAAAACACCAGATATACTCACAACTCTCTACACTTGCCTTTGCCAGAAATAATCACTTGTGCACTACCACATTGTAGCATAAATTGATACAGAACACAAATGCTCCCTCCCTGGTGAAACCTTCCTTGACTCCTCCTTGGAGACTTTGCCTCCTCCCTCTTATATGGCAACAAGATAATTACAAGGCACCTTTCCTCTATACTGACTGCAGGTCCTGCACCTTGCGGGTCTTTGCCGCCCTTCACTTAGCAGAGGGCTGGAACACAGGAGGTGGTCTACATATTTGCTGAAGAAATGAACAAATATCTAAATGAAGAGTCAACTCCTAGATACACTATCCTGAATATTGTCAATGAGCTTTCTTACCTTATATCCTCAATGTAGCTGTTTTTCAACTATCTTTAATGCATTATTATTTCTCCAGATAGGATTTCACTGAAAATCAACCAGAAAGTCTCTCTACTATAAGTTTTTATATGCAGAATCACCTAAAGTAAAATTACCATGTACAATGCAGAATCTTTTCTGAAAAGCTCACCTGCAGCTCACTTTAAGCCCCTTAAAGGGCATATTCCTTAAAGTGTGCTTAAAACAGCAACAAAAATGTTTACAGGCCATCAAACATCAAATTAATATTAATGGTAATAAAAATGATAAATTCCCTTAAAAATAACTTACTGAAATCAAGAAATAGTCGAACTAGTTGACACACACTCAGAATTCTTTATTTTTCATCAAAAAAACAATTCACTACCAATGATAAATAACAGTAGGTCCCCTAAAACTACCTGTCATGTATCTAATGAAGACAGATTCTCTGGCTACTGCATAGAATATGTAATATCCGAAAGCGGTGCTGTAACTCACAGCTAATTAGCATCTGGCTGTTATGAGAGGTGTCATGGCCCTAACTCGCTTTTCTGATCTACTCAGACCTCACAAGAGCCGACAGCCATGCAAGGATCACAGCCACCCAATTAGCACCCACCCCAACCTGGGCTGCTGCTTCCTAGAGCCCACCCTATCGTCAATAAATCATGCTCCCTCATGATTCCATTCTCTGACAGCTGCAAGCCATGGCCGCCCAAGGAATAAAGACAATACTTCTAAGGAAAACTCATCTGAGAAAGACAGAGCTAGAAAAGGGATACTATTTGCCTTCCTTTTGCAGCATAGCAGTCAGCAAAACTGAAGACCATCAATTCTGACTGATTAAAGAGACAAGTGCACTAGGAAATAAACCCATGAGTGGAATATTTGAAGATTCTTAGTGATAATCAACAGTCAGCAATTGAGTTGTTTGTTTGTTTGTTTTAATGTGGATATATTGAAGACCTTTTTCTTTCCATTTTTTTCTCCTGTACAGCCTTACTCCTGGCTAATAGGAAAATTTTCTCTTCAGTAGAACATAATAGTATGCATTTACTTCATCCCCCAGTGAATACACAGCAATCAGATAATTTGTTTGAAAGACTCTAAATTGTTTGACTTCATTGAAAAAGAATCTATAATGATATGCTGGTCTCCAAGCAAGGCCTCCAAAGCTTCCTAAATCCAAAAGCAAGCTCTGTAGAGTATTCATAGCACACAGCAGACAATATCCTTGTAATTTTGTTCTAAGCCTGTAAAGCTATTTTGTTCCATAATATTCTACTTAGACAGTATTTCAAATGCTCACTGCAGCCTGGCATTATTCAACAGTATGACTCAGGTCATTCTACTTTTAGTTTATTTTCCTCATGAAAATATTATCCCTTCATATTTTTAATACTAATCTAAAACATTTGATAACTGCCACCTAGTTTAATATATAAAAACTGGCAAAAAGCAATTAACATGGATGCATTTAAACAAGAAATTCTTTCAGCTCTTCTTAAGCATAGAGATTTCAAAAAGATTCAGTTCTTTCTCTGAATACAATATTCTTATAGAAATATTCAAATATTCCACCTTAAAATATTTATCTGCATGGATGTCCACTGTATCATACTTCATAACAGCAAAATAATTGAAAATATCGTACAAAATATGAGATGAGTCAAAATAAATGATATATCCATACAATAGACAACTATGTGGCTTCTAGAAATAATAGTATAGAAATATGTTAAATACACGCAAAAATGTTCACAGGATACTATAAGACAGAAATAATAAAAATGGAGCCTGGATTTATACTATATACACATAGACAAATATGTGTGTGTATATAAACACATATATATACACATTATTTATGAGAAGATATTTCGCTTTCTGTGGCTGAGGATATGAGTTGTGTATGTGTATGTAAAAACATTTAGAGACTAAGTACATTTACTTAATCTATACCTAACAGTAAACATATTTTGATATTTAAAATCTATTTGCAAAAAAGTTATATTATACATTACCCTTCTTTGAGATGTTTTGTTTACATACACATTTTTATATGTCTTCATAATCAAGACTAAACTTATTATACATTTATTCATGTCACTTGTGGGTGTACAGGTGTGCACTCGTGAGTCTCACCCTGGTGGGGCACCTATTTTGAATGGCTAATGCCCAACCCATACTGGTCATTAAATATTTTTTTACCAACCTCGGTGTAAGCATTAAAAAGATAGGTAGAAACCTTTCAAGAATGGCAATCAGAAAAGCACTTTCTAACTTCACTATGCCACCTGCTGACCCCAAGTGTAGAGTTTTTAAGAAAGCTCATTCTTTAGTATTGCAACGTACACCTAAAAACAAATGCAGAAGTCATACACGTAAATATTTACAACTCTTAAAGATGTTCCTCGGGTCCTCTGTGCCTCTTTTTCGCAAGGCACTTGACTCTGCGCTGAAAAGCTATATTCGACCAAATTTTACATGTCATGGAGTTGATTAAATGTATTTGCATTGAGCATTTCAATTCACTTTCTATTTACCAGGCAAAGACAAGTGAAATGGAAAAGAAAATGTATTGTGGCAATATCAATTTTGACAACAGTATAACTTTCACTTCTTGCTTAGCATTTACCTAAAAGGATCCTAGATAATGTAAAAGTGAGAAAACGCCAGATGTATGTATTTTTCTTTTTTTATTTACTTTTTCTTTTTTATACTACATTTAATCACATATATCTTTACAGTGTATAGCATTTCTTTTTCTAGCATGATTACTATGCATATCAGTCAAGACAAAGACATTGCTATCCACATCAGCAGCAGCAAATAGCTTTCCATTTTTTTCAAAATTTTTTTTATTCTTCCTGTTTTTTCTTAACTTTCAATAGCTATACATCATTTAGTTTATAAAGAGAATTTACCTAACATGAAGTACTTCTCAGACCAGTCCAGTTGAGAATACTATACATGTTATCATCAACAGGTAATACACCATTTCTGTATCCCACAAATGTCATGCCTCTATTTTTTCTCTAAATGCTTCCTTTCTCCCTTCCCATTCAACACGGTGTTATCTATTTATTTTAATTTTGTTTTGGAGAGGTTTTTGCTATGGAGCGCATACACTCACCAGAAGGACAGAAAACAGAGAGACAGAAAGTGAGAAATCACCCCTGGGGGGATTGCCACGCCACAATCCCTTCTCCTCCATTCTCCTTGAGATCTTGGGCACGCACACCCATGCACCTGGTGTGAGTTTAAGCCACAGGGTCCCGGACTCGAACCACGGTCAACTACATGGGAGTCCAGCAACATAGCCATTACGCTAACTGCTGGTCCCAACACCGTGTTGTTTTTCAATTCATATCTAGAGTGCATATATTTTAATCTGTTTATAGAGACTTCAAGCCATAGATAATAATTTTTTGGCTAATTTTTTATATTGCTCTTGAGGGTACAGTAGATTTAATTTTCATGTTATTGTGAAGATAAGAAAAAGGTAAATTTTAAATTAACATATCCATGTTCCAACACCAGGTTGGTGACTACAGACTCTCAGACCCATAGTTGAATCACACAAAACAATGCCCTTACCTGAAAGGGAGAAATTTCCTTTCTGGCTTTCACTTTCTCTGATTAAAAAGGCACCTGTCTGATTTTCTGGATATAATAGTTGTTTTTCTGCATCTGTTCTTTTGATTGCTCCAAAGAACCACCTAAAAAGAGAGATATGTAAACTTTAATTAACCAATCAACTTTTATTTTTTAAAGAGCAACAAGTTTGGCCAAATGTTCAGTATGTTGTTAGTGAAACTATTACAGGCATAAATGGTAGCTTATACCATTTGAGATGATTTTTTGAGGATATCTGCAACCTATGCCAGGATTCAGTTAAAAAGATTTATAAAGTAGGGTCAGCTGCACATTGCTGGGGCAACATGAGAGGCCCCAGGTTTGGATCCCCGGATGACCAGAACGCACTGAGCACATCCACAATCCTGGATCATGGCACGATGAGGCCCTGTCAGGGGTGCCTCTCTAAATAAAGAAAGAAGCTCTGAAAAATGACAAAGCAGTGCAGCTCATGTTTACTACCATGTCTCTTCTCACACTGGCATTTCATGTGAGTAGTCCTGAGCCCTCCTCCCATCAAAGCCAAAGCCTCAGTGCAGGCCTGTGATTACGGTAAACCTGCAATATTCTAGGCTCTGAAATTATTCGTTGTCACCATCACATTTTCCACTGCTCTTCCTGTTTTTTCTTAACTTTCAATAGCTATACATCATTTAGTTTATAAAGAGAATTTACCTAACATGAAGTACTTCTCAGACCAGTCCAGTTGAGAATACTATACATGTTATCATCAACAGGTAATACACCATTTCTGTATCCCACAAATGTCATGCCTCTATTTTTTCTCTAAATGCTTCCTTTCTCCCTTCCCATTCAACACGGTGTTATCTATTTATTTTAATTTTGTTTTGGAGAGGTTTTTGCTATGGAGCGCATACACTCACCAGGACAGAGAGAAACAGAGAGACAGAAAGTGAGAAATCACCCCTGGGGGGATTGCCACGCCACAATCCCTTCTCCTCCATTCTCCTTGAGATCTTGGGCACGCACACCCATGCACCTGGTGTGAGTTTAAGCCACAGGGTCCCGGACTCGAACCACGGTCAACTACATGGGAGTCCAGCAACATAGCCATTACGCTAACTGCTGGTCCCAACACCGTGTTGTTTTTCAATTCATATCTAGAGTGCATATATTTTAATCTGTTTATAGAGACTTCAAGCCATAGATAATAATTTTTTGGCTAATTTTTTATATTGCTCTTGAGGGTACAGTAGATTTAATTTTCATGTTATTGTGAAGATAAGAAAAAGGTAAATTTTAAATTAACATATCCATGTTCCAACACCAGGTTGGTGACTACAGACTCTCAGACCCATAGTTGAATCACACAAAACAATGCCCTTACCTGAAAGGGAGAAATTTCCTTTCTGGCTTTCACTTTCTCTGATTAAAAAGGCACCTGTCTGATTTTCTGGATATAATAGTTGTTTTTCTGCATCTGTTCTTTTGATTGCTCCAAAGAACCACCTAAAAAGAGAGATATGTAAACTTTAATTAACCAATCAACTTTTATTTTTTAAAGAGCAACAAGTTTGGCCAAATGTTCAGTATGTTGTTAGTGAAACTATTACAGGCATAAATGGTAGCTTATACCATTTGAGATGATTTTTTGAGGATATCTGCAACCTATGCCAGGATTCAGTTAAAAAGATTTATAAAGTAGGGTCAGCTGCACATTGCTGGGGCAACATGAGAGGCCCCAGGTTTGGATCCCCGGATGACCAGAACGCACTGAGCACATCCACAATCCTGGATCATGGCACGATGAGGCCCTGTCAGGGGTGCCTCTCTAAATAAAGAAAGAAGCTCTGAAAAATGACAAAGCAGTGCAGCTCATGTTTACTACCATGTCTCTTCTCACACTGGCATTTCATGTGAGTAGTCCTGAGCCCTCCTCCCATCAAAGCCAAAGCCTCAGTGCAGGCCTGTGATTACGGTAAACCTGCAATATTCTAGGCTCTGAAATTATTCGTTGTCACCATCACATTTTCCACTGCCTCACTCACCCTACACTGCCTAAGTGTGAGGAGGCAAATGTTCCAATCAAAAGATTGTACACTTCACCTTAAAGTGTGAACAATTAAGGGTTTCTCCAGATATTAATTCCTTTCTTTTCTCATTTCCATCACTGCCTGGTCCCACTATAACATGAGATGGTTTTACTTGTATAGGAGGAATACACTGATCAAAAGGAAACTTTAACCAGCAGAGGGGTTGCATGACAGAGATATTTCAGCCCAGGAAGTACCTTCTTAGTGTCACCTCCACTTCTTGTCTTTACCTTTTTATTCTTACTATCCAAGAAAAATGAGTCAGGTACTGAAACATGGATTTGTGAATATGATGGACTACAACAAAGAATTATGAATCTTTAATATCCGCCGGTTTAAAACGTGTAACAAGTTGGCAGGAACAAATGTGATCTAATAAGAGGAAGCTGAGAATGTTTGCTTTTCACAAATGACCCCTCACTGGAGGACTACAGACATGACCATTATCATTGAAGTTTTAGGTAAAATATTGATCCTTTCAGGTGTTGTCTTTAAAAATGTAAACACTCCAAAGAAGGAAACACAGGCTTGAGGGAAGAAATACAGGTTGGAGGAGAAAATACGGCTCTCAAAAGTTAGCTCAAATTTGACTGACAGGTCATGGGTATTACAGACTGTGTAGTTCCAGCCTCGGAGGTGGTGACTTTAAGAACACACCAGGTGCATGTGTGTTTGTGCTCGAAATCCCAACAGGAGGGACAAATGAAGGAGAAGGGATTGCAGCATGACTATACTCCATGAGGGGTGCTTTCTTACTGTTTCTTTGTCTTTCTCCTGTGAGCACATATGCCCTCTGCCAAAAATAAAAATAAAAACACTACAAATGTAGTGTCCCGAGTCAGGGACCCTGTGGCTTAAACAAAACTACAATGTAATTCGCAAATTAAAATTTTAGAATTATGATTTTATCTCCCATATCTCATTATTCTCAAGAATAACCACTCGATTATATAAGCTTTATGGACAAGCACTACATTTATATTTTGGGTAACAAATACAAAGATGATGTGTCTCCGATACCCAATAGATGTATATGCAAGCAGTTTTTGTAAATCAAGTGATTAAAGATAAAGCAATTTTACTACATTTGCAGTGGAAACCTATGGTAACTTTTAAAAATCCTCTTCTGTCTCAATAATTTTGTGTTTTTGTATGATAGATTTATACGATTGTTTTATAAGGCAAATCATATCAGTATTAAGTCGATAGTAATAACAGAATAGATATAAATATTTGACTAGATGCGTAAATTTATTACCTGGAATTTTACTTGGCTGAGCTCTTACCGAGAAGCAAAGACTATAAATATTGTTTTTTGGCATTATAATCCCATCTGTCATACTCAAAAGATGACCCAGCAGCTATAGACTGTAATCTCTAGGGCATGGGCTGCTGGAGACTAATAGGCACACATCAGCTTGGTCTGCCCTCTGCACATGTGAAAATTGTTCCTTAATTTGAGGCCTGAGCCATTGGCAGGACTGTCAATCTTTTTAGTTCAGCCTTTAAGTGTCATTGCTGGCCCTGTGCTAACAGGGTACATACACCCAGGCCTGGTTCTCGGCCACCATTTTCAACCCTCTGTTTAAACTACTGTACTATACAGTAAACAGTCATCTGGGGATGTATAAAGCGTCATGGGAGAGTCACACAGATCAGTGATCTTTTTTCCTTTTTTTTTTTTTTTTTCTTTTGGAGAGGTTTTTTGGTATAGGGCACATGTGCTTGTCAGAACGACAGAGACAGAAAGCGAGAAATCACCCCCCAGGGAGGATTGCCACACCACAATCCCTTCTCCTCCATTCTCCTCTCAGGATCTTGGGCATGCACACACACGCACCCAGTGTGAGTTTAAGCCACCAGGTCTGGGATTCAAACTGCAGTCAGCTACGTGGGAGTCCAGTGACATAGCCATTACGCCAACTGCTGGTCCCCAGATCAGTGATCCTTAAAGTGTGGTCCTTGGATCAGGAGCATCAGCGTCACATACAAATTTGCTAGCAAAGAAAATTCTTGGATCTTACCCTGCAACTACTGAAACTAAATTGGAGTTAGCTTATTTATTTAATTTTTTTATATTTGCCAGAGGGTGTGTGTGTTTTCTGGAGAGAGAGAGAAAGAAGAAAAGAAAGGGGAAAAGCATCTCCCTCCCCCTCCCCCAATTGGGCATGAACACACACAGCAATCTTTTCTCCTCTATTTCTCCCTGCTGTTGAGATTTTGGGTACACACACGCACTTGGCATGTTTTTCACAGCCCAGTCTAGGACTCAAACCACAGAGGTCAACTCTGTGGGTTCCAGTCACCTTAACCACTGCCAGTGGCAGGCCCATGAATTAGAGTTTAATAAGGTTCCTCAGGTAAATCTGATGTATACAAAAGTTTGAGAACTACTGACATATGGGAATAGTAGAGAAATTAAAACTTTATACAAAACAGCTGAGAATAAGTTATAGTTTAGCACTGACATGTGAAAAAATATTCAAGAAAATTACACCACACCTACTCGCACACAGACTTCTTTCATTGATATTTAATGAAAATAAATCTTTATTACTATACTATATCATGCTATGAAAGAGATCTTGATATTATTGATAATAACCAAGAGAAAAGACCCATGATAACCCATATCCTGAAAGAGAGAAATGCTTCAATTACATAAACATAGACAAAAATAATAAATGCCTGTTTCAGATGAAAGGAGGAAGTGATTGAAATCTAAAATTTATTTTGCAAATATTTATCAAGTGTCTACTATGTGTAAATTCTGTAGCACTGACATAGAGAGATAGGTAAAACATTGTTGGATGGGGGACCAGCAGATGGCATAGCGGTTACATCACTGGACTCCCACATGGTCACCCTCAGTTCCAGCCCCGGAGGGGCTTGAAAATCACGCTGAGCATGTGTGCATGAGTGCCCAAGATCCCAGAAGGAGAATGGAAAAGGGACTGCAGCACTGCCATGGGTGGGGAGAGTGCTCACTTTCCCTCTTACTGTCTTTGTCTTTTGGGTGAGTGCATGCTCCCTAAGGCAAAAACTTCTACCAATAAATAAATAAATAAATAAATAAATAAATAGACAAAAGAAAGTGAAAAACTGTAAATTACAGAGAATAAAAGGAATATTATAGGTCTATTTATATTTTGAAAACCAACATTTTTATGTGCTACTCTGGAAATTAGTGAAAGATACTGAAAGTGATGGCAGAAGACTTTCCTTTTTTAGAAAGATTCTTGGTACAGAGTGTGTGCACTCACCAGACAGACAGAGAAAAAGAAAGTGAGAAATCGCCTCCAAGGAGATGGTCATGCCACAATGCCTTCTCCTCCATTCTCTTCTTGGGATCTTGGGTACACATGCATGCCTGGCGTGAGTTTTAACCCGCTGGGTCTGGGACTCAATTTACAGCTGACTACATGGGAGTCCAACAACTTAACCATTACGCCATTTGCTGGTCCCAGACTTTCATTTTTTTCTTCTCAATTTTTCTGTATGCTTGGATGTTTATATATAATCTAGTTAAGATCAATTTAAAATTTTTTAACATAAAAATCAAATGAATATCAGGAGTGTGCTTGACTAGAGACATTGATAGTTAGAATTGATACATTATAAGAAAGGGGGTTATGTAACAAATAATTATGGGTAGGCAGCAAAACAGATGGAAGAGCCACCATGACACGAAGGCTTCAGATTTGAAATAAGTGAAGGAAAAAATGCCCTGCAATAGATTAGAAGGCAAAAATACAATAACGTGGAAGATCTACAGCATCTCATTGGGAAAGTTATTTAACCTCCCTGGGCCTCAATATCCTCATTTGTAAGTTAGAATAATAATAATTACCTTGAATCCTTGTTTAGAAATAAAGAAAAATAAAAGTATGTAAAGTGCTGATGTCTGGGCATTTTCATACTCAAAAAAGAAGTCTTATTTTCAGAGAAATAACTTAAGGGAGAAATTATAAATGTGCTTTTAGACATGTTAGATTTGAGGTCATGATGGAACATGAAGGACTATGTGAGCATTGCCTTCTGTGTTTGCATTGAACACCTCATTCTAAGTGACTTTTGTGTCCTGCTTATCATTTTTGACAAAGACATGCTGCCACCAGGTGGCAGTAGGACATTTTACTAATTCCAAACGGCTAACAAGCTATAGTGTGATTAACTCAATATTCATTTTACAAAACAGACAGTGAGTTTTTTTTAAAAAGAGAATAGACGCCAGCAGATGGTAAGGAGGTTAAGGTGGCTAGATGCCACATAGTCAACTGTGCAGTTCAAGTCCCAGACCCAGTGGCTTAAAAAGTTACTCTGGCCTCATGTGCATGCATGTCCAAATTCCTGAGAAAAGAACGGAGAGGAAGGGATTTCAGTTGGCCATCTCCCTTGGGTGATTTCTCACATTCTGTGTGTGTGTGTGTGTGTGTGTGTGTGTGTCTCCCTGGCTAGCACACTATAGCAAACTAAAACAAAAAGACGATTTATGCAATGTTACTGAATATCAACATTTAATAACATAGATAGCAATCAAAATATAGAAAAATGACATATAAATGAATATGACACCCCCATTAATATTTTGTCACTTCATCTAAAGAGTCTTATCTATTCACAGTGCTTCCTCAGTGACTCTAAAAACAAAATAGGTACTTAAGATGCTCTCTAAGTCCAATCAGACAAAAGTAATTTCCTCCTACACATCTTTGAAAGAGAAAATCCATCTCCAGTACCTGCTGGTTAAAGTTTACAAAAACAAACGATTCTTTTCCTAGTGTTTCCCTAAAAAACAAGAGTTGGCCTTCAGCTACAGCAGATAGATCTAGAATAAATAAGCTTCTAAAACCACCCTTCCCCCAAGAAAAAGGTATGTTCTCCAAGAAAATGCAGAAAGGAAAATGGGTAGATAGACTTGACAAAGCATCCATGCAGAAGTTTCTGTGTTTGCATTGAACACCTCATTCTAAGTGACTTTTGTGTCCTGCTTATCATTTTTGACAAAGACATGCTGCCACCAGGTGGCAGTAGGACATTTTACTAATTCCAAACGGCTAACAAGCTATAGTGTGATTAACTCAATATTCATTTTACAAAACAGACAGTGAGTTTTTTTTAAAAAGAGAATATGGGCCAGCAGATGGTAAGGAGGTTAAGGTGGCTAGATGCCACATAGTCAACTGTGCAGTTCAAGTCCCAGACCCAGTGGCTTAAAAAGTTACTCTGGCCTCATGTGCATGCATGTCCAAATTCCTGAGAAAAGAACGGAGAGGAAGGGATTTCAGTTGGCCATCTCCCTTGGGTGATTTCTCACATTCTGTGTGTGTGTGTGTGTGTGTGTGTGTGTGTCTCCCTGGCTAGCACACTATAGCAAACTAAAACAAAAAGACGATTTATGCAATGTTACTGAATATCAACATTTAATAACATAGATAGCAATCAAAATATAGAAAAATGACATATAAATGAATATGACACCCCCATTAATATTTTGTCACTTCATCTAAAGAGTCTTATCTATTCACAGTGCTTCCTCAGTGACTCTAAAAACAAAATAGGTACTTAAGATGCTCTCTAAGTCCAATCAGACAAAAGTAATTTCCTCCTACACATCTTTGAAAGAGAAAATCCATCTCCAGTACCTGCTGGTTAAAGTTTACAAAAACAAACGATTCTTTTCCTAGTGTTTCCCTAAAAAACAAGAGTTGGCCTTCAGCTACAGCAGATAGATCTAGAATAAATAAGCTTCTAAAACCACCCTTCCCCCAAGAAAAAGGTATGTTCTCCAAGAAAATGCAGAAAGGAAAATGGGTAGATAGACTTGACAAAGCATCCATGCAGAAGTGACCCGGAAAGACTCCTGGAGGAGCTCAGGATTACAGCTGTCTTTACTGCTGTCCTCACGGTAACAGATTCCAATGGATAAAACTTCCTGTTGTCTTCAGCAGCATAGCTTCGGAGGGCATCAGTGGCATTAACATTTGCAAAACATCTACAGTTTTGGACACAATCACAATCATATTCATCATTTATTGAATCTAAAAGGTCGACCTAGTATGGATCTAGAACTTTCTCTTTCATTCTGTCCTTTATTATTCTTTCTCTTTGTGTTACTGCAACAATGTCGGCAGAGAGTCTGTGAAAGTCTTAGTCCAGGTGATAATTTCCCTCCTCTTCTACAAAATCTGTAGCCCCCTTGGCTCACAGTCAGCGGGCCACTCTCTCCACTCTCGAGGCATAACTAGAGCAAAGAAAAGAGCAGTACTTACATATACTTGTTATCATTCTTCCCTGTCCATCTCCTCCACCACATCCTTTGTTCATCATCACCACTCAGATTAGGTCAGTATTTTACTACCTATTCTCTTTAATATTCATAGCTTATATTTACGGGGCCAGGTACATTTACTTCAAGTTCAACAGGCATTATCTGTGTTTCTCCTTCTTGTTCACACCACCACCACTAGATTTATCATCTGAAATATAAGCTGGTACTATACGAGGTACTAATTTCAGAAGTCACAGCCCCACTTCATTTTTTATATGTCCCCTCCCCCAAAAATAGTTATCTTCTCTAAATGAATCATTTCTCATTCCAAGAAGAAAAATAAAAATTTTAATCCACTTCCGTTTAAGGAATTTTAGGTCCAGTAATATGACTGATAATCTCTCAACCCACTTACTTTAAAGCACTGAGTGTTCTTTAACCAGCTAAAACATTGCACAGACACAGAAATAAGGTGCAGGGTGTTGTTTTGTTTTGTCTCTATTTTTGCTTATAGAATAAAACGCTTACTAACCTGGAATTTCAGGACCTCCACCACCTGGACACTAAGCATTTCTTCAACCTGATCTTCCCCACAACTCAGTGCTCCAGCTAAACTCTCACTCTTACCGCTACTTGCAGTGGCATTATTTAAACTTGTCTACTAAGAATTCCTGCCATTTTCGGTGACAACCCTTCTGGTCTGGCTGGTATCATACAAAAGCTAGTGCTACATAATTTTATCTTATCCATTAGATTACTTCGTGTGTTCACTGTTTCTTGTGTAGGCCTCTCTAGCACATGGACGGAGTATGGTAACACCATATATCTCTGGCATGAAGCACCAAGCATATGCCCTTTGGAGTTAGTAAACAAATACTTGATGAAATAATACATTGACTTCGATGTGGGCGTACCATAGAGCCTTCTGGTTTATACTGAACATTGGACTTTAGATAATGCCTGTGTTCTCCCGTAATCTCTCATCTGTGCTTGACCCATAGCTTTCAGAGTAAAGTGCTTGAGGAAAAAGCCTTATCTGCTCTGGGCCAGTTTCTGATGTTATCTGGTCTTGGACCACAGATTCCAATTTTATTTCTCTCTCTTCTCCCAAATAGAACACTTACATATGCGAATAGAGATAAAAAATGACATTGACATTTCTGGCCTTCAAAATAGAAGCATATCAGGGCTACACATGTTAAAAAGAGAGAGAGAGAGGGACCAGCAGTTAGTGTAATGGCTATGTTGCTGGACTCGCAAGTAGTCAACCGCGGTTCGATTCCCGGACCTGGTGGCTTGAAACTCATGCTGGGCGCGTGTGCGTGTGTGCCCAAGATCCCGAGAAGAGAACAGAGGAGAGGGGATTGTGGCATGGCTATCCCCCCTTGGGGGTGATTTCTCGCTTTCTGTCTCTCTGTCTGTCTGGCGAGCACACGAGCCCTATAGCAAAAACCTCTCCAAAAAAAAAGAGAAAGAGAGTGTGATAATGTGACAATATCATGTTCTGTGTCTGGGGTAGGATTTGCAGCCACAGACCCGGAAAATCCTTGCTTGGCTTATTTGAAAACTCTTTTGTGTCACTGTTGTTCACGTTGATCGTAATCATTACAGGGGAATTCTGAAGGAACTCTTTCAGAGAGGCAGTAAGGTGAAGCCATCTGTACTTTCCTGATGGAGGAAGGTGTTTGTAAAAGAATCTGGTTATAACCCAAACTTACTCCCAAATCTAGTCATCCAAAGTATACAATTCTCCACAAAAAGTTTACTTAGAATATGTGCAACAAAGTTCAGATAAGCATTCAATCTCAAAGTCTTGGTTGTGTTTCCTAACCATTCTCTATTGTGTATAAGGAAACAGAAGCTAGCATCGATCGTCTTTTAAAATAAAAAAAGGATGTTCACACATAATGACATTTCTGATCATGAAGCTGAAATTAAAAATGTAAATTTTGTCCCATTTGCTGTTTTTGTACACTATCTGTGATAATGTTTGTCCTAGAAACCAGAAAAAAACGGGTTGAAGTTGAAAACATTAATCATTAAATAGATTTTATCTTTGTCATATCCAAAGTATGCAAATACAATTGATCTTACAATGCTTGGGAAAATGCCTTCCTCCACAAAACACCAGAAATGTTCATTCCTGTTAATATGAATAAGCTTTTGAACAGTAGTATACTAATTAATGACTATGCAGGGCACCAGTTTAAGAAATAACAGCCCTACTTAGTATTTTATATGCCTCCCAAAAAAGATAGTTATCTCCTCTAATGAATCATTTCTTTGCTCATTCCAAGAAGAAAAACAAGCAAAAAATTTTTTTGAGATTGTTTTTGCTATAGGGTGCATGCACTCACCAGAAAGACAGACACAGAGAGACAGAAAGCGACAAATCACCCCCCAGGGGGGATGGCCACGCGCAATCCCTTCTCCTCCATTCTTCTCTCAGAATCATGGGTGTGCATGCACATGTGCCCAGGATGAGTTTAAGTCACCAGGTCTGGGACTCGAACCGCGGTTGACTACATGGGAGTTCAGTGACATAGCCATTACACTAACTGCTGGTCCCCAAAATTTTAATCCACTTACATTTAAAGAATTTTAGGTCCAGTGCCATGACTGATAATCTCTCATCCCACCTAATTTAAAGCCCCGAGTGTCCTTTAACCAGCTACAAAGCACTTGTTCTTTGTGAACTGCCTAGGAGTAAGACAAGACAAATGCTGGCTTCAGTCACCTAGTAGTTGGTGTGTGTACCCCCTTGAAATGAGTTAATAATGTCACACTTGAGTGATATTAACAGCCCTCTCTGATATCCTATAGATGGCTGCAGGACATGTAGAGGATCCAAGGGAACATGTCTTAGGTTTTGTGTATAGGAGAGGTGATATTCAAAATATGCTATGATTAATGCAGCACATACAGCCACCAACAGAACAGAGGCCTGCAGAGCCTGGAGCTGAGATCTGCGTCAGCTGTAGTACTTATTATAACACTCCGTGGTGCACTATGTCATCACTACATGGAGAAAAGACAAAAAAGGAGAACCGAAAGACCACTTTAACTGAGTAAGAAGTCAAAATAAAGTGATAAAGGAAAAAGTACAGTTAATTGTTAAGGTTGTGCAGTCAAGGATTAACTGTTCACTGTATTGAGGAGGGAAGTCTTCTTAAGGAAAACATGCCTTGAGGAGGATTGAAAGAAATGAAAAATCCAAAGAAATGAAGGATAAGGGCATGTGTGTAGATAAAGAAACCAAGGTATCTGTGAGCAGATCAGTTTAATGGACAACCAGGGACAGGAAGAAGTAAGAAATACAGGTCTTTGATGTTTACAAAAAATTCTATGTGGAAATCCTAAGTATGTGAAAAAAGTAGATCTTCGGCAAAATCTGAAAAGTACATGAGGAGAATATTTAGATATTCTGTTTGATATTTAACACAGTAGGGAATTTAAAGTTCTGAGCATTCCAGCAAAATGACAGAAAAATTGTGACTAGTTTTAAAAAAATCGTTTAGAAAACAAATTTGAGAGGTGCAAATCTGGAGGGTGGGAAAAAAAAGTATTGTATGGTAAGGAACAAAAAAGGAAATTGATCAGAACTTTAGAGCAAGAAAGAAATTTTTATGAGGCTCTAGGGACAAATGTATTTTAATGAGTACATGCATTTTTCTGGGTAGAGAATCTTTGTTGCATTAAATTCTTGAAGACGCCTATGACAAAAAGTACCCATCTTCTTCAACAAAGCTAAAGGTTTTTCCAGATTCATAAAAGAGCTGATAACAAAACCATCATCACAACCTACCACCACACAATTTATTCATCACTCATTTTTCATTCAACCATGATTTACTGGGCACCTACTATATTCCAGGCACAGTTCTAGTTGGTAGAATTAAAGCAATGCAGTACATGGAACAAATAAAATGGCCTCCCTTTGTGGAGGTCTCATACTAATGGAGAATGACAGATGATAAGCAAAATAAATGAGTATAGTATATTCAATATGTTCAAAGGTGATGAATGTGAAAGAGAAATAAAAAGCAAAATCAGAAAAAAGAAAAGCATTTTTTAAAAGAGTGATTGATTAATTTTATTTATGATTATTATTTAATTTGCTATAGAACACAGGCACTCACCAGAGAGCAAGCAAGAGTGAAAGGGAAAGGGAGAAAGCAACCTGCCAGGTCTGAGACTCAGAACTGTGGTTGGCCATGTGGGAGTCCAGTGCCTTAACCACCATGCCACTTGCTGACTGGACAGTACATTTTAAAAACTCCTCCTAGTAGGCAGCAGTAAAGTAGCTGGTGGAATTCCAGGGCGGTTTCCTTTGTGTTCATAAAGTCAAAGTAATCAGGAGAGTAAACAGAGTTGTTAAGAAAAATTGGGTAGAATCTTTGAGAAGGATTGATGAAAACAGATCATAATCTACTCTGGGATAGAAGCCAGTATCCAGATTTCTCTTCTGCAGCTTGGCCAAGATCTATTAGCATTTGTTTCTAATTAAGAAATAAACAATGCCCATCAGCTTCATTCATTTTTATCACTGATGTGTGTGAAAATGCAAAACACCAGAAGCTATGAGTATCCTCCAAGGATCTCCTTGGTGGCTATGGTTCTTCAGCCTAGGAAAAGGGTGGAATCTATTTAACAGAAAGAGAATGTTTTATGAAAAATAATTACACATCAAATAGAATATTTTCAGTTATGATGGAATAATTAAGGTAGGAGTTTTTTTCATAGGTACTACTTCAATTCATATAAAAATCAAAACATTTAAATGAAATGTCTCACATTGTTAAAAAAGCCAAGCAGAGTAAAATTTCTACTGTCTGATCTTAATCTATACATGACACAGAGAGACACATATATGTAGATGTCTGCGCGTGCGCGTGTGTGTGTGTGTGTGTGTGTGTGTGTGTAGCTTTGGTTATTGTACAGATCTGTAGTAGTTTCACTGCTCTTTGGGGGATAAAATGAATCAGATGCTCGCAGACAGACAAGGCATGAGACACAAGTCCACTAAAGGTCAGAACCAGTTCACCTGTTCTCTCTTATTTTCATGTTTTTAATAATTTGGTCCTGTGGACCCAGCTATACAATAAACAACGCTACCATTGATCATTTCCAGTAATAACATCAGCTTTAATAACTGGAAATTTTTTACAACCCTTGTACATGTCACCCACTGGACTTTGAAATGGTAAAAGCTGAACACGTCCACAAGGCAGGTCATTCTAGTCAAGAGGACAGCCAGAAGCAGTGCCAGAAAGCACACCTTTTGTTTTCGGTGTCAGCAAGCTATTTGTCAGGAAACAAAAGGAAGGCTTTACAGCACTGGTGGATTTTTCTGAAATCTGGAAAATGGTTTCCTGGGTTTTTTTTTTTTTTTTTTTTTTGTTTTTTTTCTTCTTAGAATTAGAAGTAAAGGCAGTTGCACAAGGTATAATCCAACTTTATTCCTGGGAATTGTCATGGGGAAAGGTAGTCTGAAAGAAGTTACCCTACCTCTTCACACAACCCAGTCTATCGAAGAATTTACTTCCTCTAGAATCTTTAGATAGCTATAGATATATTTATATTTAAATTTTTAAATTCAACCATTGTATAGCCCAGCATGAATACTCTGTATATTTGTCCAGTCAAAGAAATTACCCTACACATTGTCATCAACAGATAACCAGATAATTTTCCATTTTTTTGTCCATTGAAGGTTTTTCCCCCCTTGATTCTCTCCCCTCCCCCCCATTTTCCACCTTTTCCCCTGTACTGTCTCTGGTATTCATAGTTGCTTTCCATACTTCTAAGCGTTCCAATCTTTCAGTTTCTGTCATAGAGCACAGGCATTCAGTATATATTAACTGGGTACATACAATGCCTCTCTTTCATACTCTGGCTTGCTTTGCTTAGCATTAAATCTTCCATATTTGTCCACTTTCTATCAAATGCCAAGGTCTCATTTTTTTTTTGGCTGAGTAGTATTCCATAGCATATATATGGAATCAGCCCCTCAATTCTGAAACTCCCGTTTCCCAAGAAAAGTGTACAAGATGAATTCTCTAAGAAGGTGTATGGTGAGTTTAGGATTCTGCAGTTCCCCAGTATGGCCAAGAATTCTCAGGCAGGTCACCAGGGTTCACATTTTGAAAAGGATAGTTCTATTTTTAGAAGGGAAGAACTTTCAGGTTTGCCCCTAAGTCCTGAGTTACCTTGCTATAACCTGCCCTAAACCACTGTGCCCCATACTACTCCACATTGGACCTCATTCCTTCATTTTCAACCCATCCAAAACATTACAAACTCAATACAAATGTTGTGCAAAGTTCCCGAAGACCAAGCTTTTAGGACGATACAGAGTAGAAAGGAAGTTCAAACACATGTCAGAATCTTTGGTCATTGAAATTTAATCTTCTTTCCCCTAAAGAGGAGATTTCCCAAAACCTTTTTGTTCCTTATGTTCAGTGACCCCTAACAACTGGCTAAAACTCTTCCTCTCTCCTCTTGGCCAAGCTTTTACAGCAAAATTCCCCATGCTTTCATATGCAAATCAGTTTGATATTTTACCCAGTTCTCACTTCAGACTAGATTCTGGGTCTCTCCTTGTATACTCCCATACTCATTAAATTGCTCTGCTCAATAAAGACCCATCTACTCCAGATCTTGACTTTTCAGCAGCACAAAGAGCCACCAGAGCTTTGAAAATAAAAACTTTTTTCAGCATATCAAATCCTTAGGCAGAGCAATTCTTACACCATTATCCACACTTTTGCTATTTAGAACAAGTGAGCATCCTAGGATAAGGGCAAAGGGCAGAGCTCCTTCCAGTTATATTCATGTTTTAAATAATGCAGTTTATTAAAATTATGACTTTCTTGAACTAGGCTAAAAGATTTGCTCTCTTACAAATTATCTTCATGAAAGGATATATTCTAATGACACACAAAGTAAATATTATTTGTAAATAGCAAGTAAAGTATTTATTCACAAAGTTGTGTTTTGAGAAATTGAAATATATACTTTCTCAATGATTGCTTTACTAATTAGCAAATTGCAATTAAATAAGATTTCATTACTTTTTATTAAACTTTGCACACATAGTTTTATATTCTTTTTCTTAAAGAGAACTCTCTTCTCTAAATCTGTAGGCCCACTATATCAACTTATATTCAGAAATATTTTGTAGACAGACATTTTCAATGACAAGACATAATTTGCCCATCTCCCTGAGTTTACATACATGTGCTTATAATATAATAGACATTTTCAATTTTACATGACAGAAATTTCAAACATATTCCAAAGTAGAGAAAATATCTAATATCCACTTTTACCCAACACCCAGCTTCAACAATTATCATCATTCTACTTTTATTTCTTGGGGTTTAAATTTTTTTTTTTTTTTTGCCAGAAGACATGTGCATTTGCCAAAGAGAGACAGAGAGAGCAAAAGAGAGGTACAAAGCACCTCCATTAGGTCGTAGTCCTGCCACAATCTCTTCTCTTCCATTTCTCTTGTCAAGATTTTGCACATATATGCACACATACATGGCATGCTTTTCAAGTCACTGGGGCTGAGTTTTGAACCACTATTGGCCATGTAGGATCTGCTGCCTTAACCACTAGACTGCAGGGCTGGCCCATAGTGGTTTACTTTTAATTGACCCGAATATAATGGTTTCCAAAACTTGGTTGGAAAAGTGAGATTTTATATATATTTTTTTAATAGTTTCATAATAGTTTTGAAAGGCAATATTTTTATGATCAATTAACATTTAAGTTTAGGTTATTCGTATTACTTTAAAGTGGAAAAGATGAACCTTAAATGTTTAAATTCTGAGAAACATTCAAAAGAAATATATTGAAATACATCAATATTTGTTAAGGCCTACTATGAACTACAGAATTTAAAAACAAAAAACCAAGAGCAAGAAGACCATGTTTTCTTATGAGTTTACATTATAGTTAGAAAAACACACACATAGACTAGTATAAAAAGAAAAAAGAGGTACCAGCAGATGGTATGTTGGTTACATCACTGGACTCCCACGTAGTCAACCATATTTCAAGTCCTGGATCCAGTGGCTTAAACCTCACATTAGATACATGTTGTATGCATGTCCAAGATCCCAAGAGAAGCCTGGAGGAGAAGGATTGCAGTATGGCCATCCTCCCAGGGGATGATTTCTTGCTTTCTGTCTCTGTCTCTGTCTCTCTCTCTCTCCCTGTTTTCCCCATCTCTCCAGTGAGCACACAGGCCTATAGCAAAAATCTCTCTAAAAAAAGATAAAAGGGCCACAAAATGTAAGCTACTTAACTAACCCATACACATTTTTTATGTCAGTTAATTAGAAAACTATACTGGAATACAAATATATCATATATCATGAGGAAATGTATCACAATTGGCATGTATAGTCCATATGTCAATGGTGAAATTTCATGTGTAATGGCTGATGAGGCAGAGGCTGTAAGAATAGGACCTATGCAGAATAATTGCCTAAAAAATATAGCTGTATTTCTACTTTCAAGTTAAAATGCTATTTTTAGAAGTCTGTTTTGACAAGTAGAGAATAAGAATTTTACCTTATGATTTCCTTATGCTTCCTGTAAACTGTCTGTCCACTATCCATAATTAATTGAAATTAAAGTACAATAGTTGTCATTAAAAAAAAACCTCACAGTACCAAAAATAAGATCACAAAGTCTTTTCAACATAAATTTTCTAAGCATGCCTAATGCAAATCTTTCTATTGCTTTTTCAAAATCATACCAGATATTCCCTTTAAAATGATAGCCAAAAGGAAAACAAATTAAACCTGAAAGACATAGAAGGGTAGAAATAATATAGAAGAAAGTGGAAAACAGTCAAATAAAAAGCAACCAATGGGAAGAATACACAAAAACAACAAAAAAATGATTTTTGAAAGATAAATAAAAAGCATAATCCTCTAGCAAGATTTTTTAAAAATATTAATAAAAGACAAATTAACAGGTTACTCCATGGTGTGTGGTAGTTAAGATGGCTAGATCCAACAGGGCCAAAAACACAATTCCAGTCCCAGACCTGGCAGCTTGAGAAACGTGCTGGGTAGATGCGCTTACCTGCCCATAATTCTAAATGGAGGGGGAGATGGAAAAGGAATTGTGGTATGACCATGTCCCCAGGGGTGGCAGGTGGGGTGCATTCTTGCTTCCCCAACCCTTCCCAGGTGAGCACACACACACACACACATACACGCATGCCCTTTAGCAAACTAAAAAGAAAAAAAAAATCACTATCAGCAACTAGAAAGGGAACTAGCATGGATTCACCCAGAAATAAAAATAATAATAATGGGATATTATTTTTTAAGATATATTTATAGGGACCAGCAGGTGGTGTAATAGTTATGTTGCTGGACTCCCATGTAGTCGACTGTGGTTCGTGTCCTGGACTTGGTGGCTTAAACTCATGCTGGATGCATGTGCATGCATACCCAAAATCCTAAGAGGAGAATGGAGGAGAAGGGCATGGCCATCCCCCTCTGGGGTGGGGGGTGATTTTTTGTGTTCTGTCTGTCTTTCCAGCAAGCGCACATGCCCTATAGGAAAATCTCTCTTAAAAAAAAAAAAAAAGATATATTTATTTAATTTTATTTATTATTATTTGACTTGCTATAGGGCATGTGTGCTCACCAGAGGGGATTGGAGGGGGAGTGAGGAAGCAAGCCATCAGGTCTGAATTTCAACTGCAGCTGGTCATGTGAAACGTTAGCGCCTTAACCACCATGCCACCTGCTGACCCTAGTAATGGAATATTATTAACAACTAGAAGGCAATAAATTTAACAACTTGGATAAAACAGACATGTTCCTTGAAAAATACATTTTACTCAAAGTAACACAAGGAAAAATAGAAAATCTCAATAACCAAACATTTTTTAAACAAATTGTATTAATAATTTAAATCTTCTCATGAAGAAAACCCCATGTCCTCAGGCTTTGCAGGTGAATTCTCCTAAAATTTAAGAAAGAACTAATACTGTCTTACACACAAACTCTGTCAGAATATATGTGAGAAGAAAAAATATTTTTCAATACATTTTATAAGACCAGAATTATGGCAATTCCAAAATAAATACATTAAAAGAAAAAAATTGCAGATGAATGTCTCTTGTGAACACTGAAGAAAATCTTTAAAATTTATTAGTAAGTCATGTCCAAGAATATATAAAATTAAAAAAAAATTATACAAAGTGGGGTTGTCACAAGAAGAAGGGTGATTTATATTTGAGAGTCATTAGTGTAATTGACCATGTTAATGAACTAAAAAAATAAAGAAAACTATATATGTGTATGTGTGTGTATATGTGTGTGTGTGTGTATATATATATATATATATATATATATATGTGTGTGTGTGTGTGTGTGTGTGTGTGTGTGTGTATACAACCAGCTCAATAATAATCCACTCACTAGATAAAGAAAATTATTTTATAAAAATTCAATAAAACACTTCAACAAAAACACTCAGCAAAGTTGAAATACTGGGTTATCAGGAAAGTCATGATGCATTTTTGCATAGAAAAACACATCACAATTTTCCCAACTACCTAATAGAAGAAAACTTCCTCAATCTGAAAAAGGTCAATAATAAAACCCTTTCAGTTACTCAATGGTAAATTAAGAACAGAACAGAGATAAGAGAAGTTACATGCCTTCATGGAGCCAAAGTTTGGAGTTAGAGTCCATGAGAATTAACTACCCTCTCACACAAAAAGTCAGTAATTCTCAAAAGAACATGACAGAACCTGGAATAGCTACAACGATGTCCTGTATTAACGCAAATAACAGTACAGGAAAGTACTGGACTAACTATATACATATGTTTCCTGGAAAAAGGAACTATAACCTTGCAAATATAACCTTTATAATAGCCACAGTCACTAGAAGTTCCTGAGAAACCTTCCACCTCTTCACAAAGAGAATAAGATGTCTCCGTCTCTACATTTCCTGTGAACCTTCTAGTATAGGCTTTACCATTCTTACTGTATTTTTATCTCCCATATTACACTGTGAGCTCTTTAAGAACAGGTATCAAGCAGTAAGCATCTTTTTCTTCCTAGCACGAGAGCTGAGAGGAAATATTTATTGAATTAATGAATGGCAATTAACGAGTAGCACTTGTCGCCATCTATTGTTTATTATTATCAGTTGTGGACATGTCTAATGACCACTTTCTCTACCCACAAAACTGTGACACATACAAAAGAGCAGTCAACGCAGGCTATTACCAATGAGACCCAGATGTGGACTTTAAAAGTGGTCAAAAGACTTGAACTCATACTTCACAAAAGCAGATACAAGATTGACCGGTAAGAACAGGAAAAAATGCTTAACATCACTAGTCATCAAGGAAATGAAAATTAAAACCACCATGAGACAACATTTCAAACCCAAAAGAAGAGCTAAAATTAAAAAAAAAGACTAATAATACCAAATATTAGCAAGGATATGGAGCATTTCTTACATGTCACTATGAGGTGTAAAATAGTACAAACACTTTTGAAAACTCTGGCAATATTTTATAAAATTAAATGTACATTTACATTTATAATATCATTTATCCTATGATACTGCAATTCCACTCATGACACAGAAATCCCATTCATGGGTATTTTCTTCAGAAAAATTAAAACATATGTCCACAAATAGACTTGGGCAAAAATGTTGATAGCAGCTTTATTCACTATGGACACAAATGAAAGGGGAAAAAAATAATAATGATACATTGAAAAATATGGTTGAGTTTCAAAACCATAAAGTTAAGTCACAGATGCAAGACAAAGAGAGTAAATATAGGATTGCATTATATGAAGTGCCAGAATAGGTCAAACTAAGCTGTGGTGGTAGGGA
>NW_006203636.1:240809-259473 GCF_000334495.1 Tupaia belangeri chinensis
AGTGGGAGGGTAGTATCTGGAAGAGGGACACAAAAGAATTTTCTGAGTCGATGGAAATGGTGCACATATTCATTGTTGTGTCGTTTATATGAGTGTGTAACTCAAACTTCACTGAAATGTAAACTTCAGATCTATCCGTTTTATAGTATGTAAACAGTACTTCCTAAAATTTAATTTTTTTTCTTTTTTTTTATTTTATTTTTTTATTATCATCATCATAATCTTCTTTATATTACATTGGATTACTTGTAAAAAGACTTTACCCATCATGAAATACTTCTCAGACCAATCCAGTTGAGAATACTATACATGTCATCATCAACAGTTAATAAGCCCTATCTGTTTCTCACTAACGTCCTGCCTCTATATTGTTCTCTTGCTATCTTTCTCTGTCCTCTTCTCTTCACCTCCTCCATTCCACACTGTCCTATTCTTGTTAAGTACCTTCACTGCTTTTATGTCCTCCAATTTTTCACTCTCTACCATAGAGTGTGGATAGTCGGTATATATTGAGTGGATACATACGATATCTTTCTTTCATAGCCTGGCTTACTTCACTCAGCAATAGATCCTCCATATCTGACCACTTTCTATCAAATGCCAGGGTCTTGTTATTTTTTATGGCTGAGTAGTATTCCATAGAGTATATATACCACACTTTTCCAATCCATTCATCAGTTTGTGGACATTTAGGTTGGTTCCATGTCTTGGCAATTGTGAATAATGCTGCAATAAACATGGATGTGCAAGCACTTTTCTGACTGAGTGTTCTCCTGTCTTTTGGGTAAATACCCACTAAAATTTAATTTTTAAAAACTATACAATGTAGCTTTTATAACCCTAATAGTTCCTTGGTTAGACTTGAAAATAGCTAGGTTAACTTTTGCAAAAAAGGCTCAATTGGAAAACTCGAAAAGTACCTTTTCATCAAGTTTGTGTGCTGATGCCATGGGCTCCTGAGAAGGTCTACCCTGCTCCCTTTTTTAGACCAACTCCTGTAAATGTAACTGTCCAGGTTCCTACTTCCTTAAGGTCCTATTCTCTGGTAAGAGGTAGATAGAGAAATGTAAGTTGTATGAAGATAATATTTATTTCCTTGGTGAAATATCACTTTTTAATAAAAAGTCTTCTGAAGAGAGAGGGTTTTAAATCAAAGAACAGCATGAAATTCAGGCTCAAAAAGGAGAAATTGAAATTAGTAAGACTCCAGAACATCTGTTAGATGACACCAAATAGACTGCAACTGCTATTTATTTATTAAGGTATAAACATATTAAACAATTTTCAGAAGATTAGCTGAGGCTCAAAGCCTGGGATCAAGAAAGTAAATATCTAATCTGCAATATTTGTTATGAAAAGTTATTCCTCTGATTAGCTAGGGTTTTTAGGAAGGAAATATTAAGACTGGGAAGTAAACACAAATGTATTGTTTGCTTTGACTTTTCTTAGAAAAATATCAAAAACTTTATCTTAAAATCTATATATGGAAACTACTCTGCATTTAATTGTAAAACAATCTATTGAATTTCAGTTCTAAAAGGAAACTCCTGCCACTAATGGTGAAGTCATCATGAATTTATGCCTGGAACGTAAACCTATTTTCAAAGTAAGCAAGTCCTTCCTAGAAGTAAGTAATAAATTGTGAAGTCATGTCCTTGTTACGTTTGACCTTTTAATAAATTAGGCTTATATAACTGATCTTTCTTGGTTATAGTCTATTTCTCGACAATGTCCTTACCTATTACTAATCTTTGTGTGTTTTAATCTACTGTGAAAAACCTGAGTCATCTCTCATTGGTTCCATAATACGGGAAGGTAAATAGTGTTGGGAGAACAAGCTGCATTTTCCCATTATGCTTGAATCTAAATTTGCCATTTACTCTCTGTAAATGAGCATATTTTAAATGTTACATGACCTATGGTCTCTGTTCTATGTTTGTAAAAAAAAAAAAAAAAAAAAAAAGGGAGGGAGGGGATTAAGAATAGTACATTCTTCACAGGCTTACTGCAAAGAGTAAAGGAAAATTAAACGAGAAACTACCTAATGCCTTAATCTCGTCTTGACATTTCTAGTTTTTGTTTCCACTAATCTACCAATAACTTTATAAAGCGTGGAAAACAGAGGTCCCAGCTTTCCATGCTCCTCCACTGTTCATGTCAGAACTCAGAAAAGATGCTTTTTTAAAATAATGTTAAGAGCCATTGAAAATATTTTAAAAGAAAAATTCCAGATATAGCTGGAATTCTGTATCTGGAATTAGACTATAGCTAATTCTTTTTCATTTATCCACTGACATGTTCAACTTTGAAATCAAGACAGCTGATTTCAGCTGAGAAGTGTGTAATAATTTTTTAATCAAATTGTACTGGTGTAAAAAAACAAGAAAAAATCTTCAGAATTTAGGGTTAGACAAAGAATTCTTAGACTTGATATCAAAAGTATAATTCATTATACAAAAACACAATAAATTAAATCTCCATAAATTTAAACCCTTTTGCTCTGTGAAAAATCCTGTTAAGAGAATACAAAGACAATCTACAGATTGAGAGAAAATGTATAAAGTATTTGCAAACCATATATCCTACAAAGGACTAATATCTAAAAATATTGGGTTGTCAGGAAAGTCGTAATGCATTTTTGCATAGAAGAATACATCATGACTTTGCTGACAACCTAATATATAAAGAACTCTCAAATTTCAACAGTAGGAAAAAATTCATCTGGAAAATGGGCAAACAATATAATGAGACATTTTTCAGTCTAGGATTTAGAGTGAAATTTGGAGATTTTTTTATAAAATGCATCAAAAAAGGATTATTATTATTTTAAAAGTCATAATAAATATGTTAACATGTGCAAAACAGCATAAATAAGAATAACATACAGCAAGAATTAGTTGAAATTATAAGGAAAAGCACATTTTTAATCCAATACAATAGGTCTACAACAGGTTCAATATGCAAAAATTTTAAAAGAGCTTAATGAAGAAAAATAGATATGACTTAAAAGGTTAAGATAAAAGATAATAGGAGAATCATGGGACTAGCAATTAGCGTAATGGCTATGTCACTGGACTCCCATGTAGTCCACAGTGGTTTGCATCCCAGACCTGGTGGTTTAAAACACGCTGGGCGCGTGTGCACATGTGCCCAAGATCCTGAGAGAAGAATGGAGGAGAAGGGATTGCGGCGTGGCCATCCCCCCTGGGGGGTGATTTCTCGCTTTCTGTCTCTCTGTCTCTCTCTGTCTGGCGAGCATACGCGCCCTATGGCAAAAACCTCTCAAAAAAAAAAAAAAAAAAAAGAAAGATAATAGGAGAATCCTGAGAGAAGAATGAAGGAGAAGGTATTGTGGAGTGGTCATCCCCCACCCCTGGGGAGGAAGGGGATTTCTCACTTTCCCTCTCTCTATCTCTTTTCAGCAAGCACATGTATCCTATAGCAAAAACTGAAAGAAAAAAAAAAAGGTATTAGAAAACTTCAAAATGAAACAGGAACTTTATTTTGCAGGTTTGGGGGAGCTGATGTACAAGAATGGGCAGAATGCTGGTCAAAGGGGAAATAAGCAACCACTCAGAAAAGAGATCCAGAGTAAAGGGAGAAGACAGCCAGTATCTACAGGAAAGGAAAATTGACATTTATTAAAATATTCCGTGTCTTTATAGTGAGGGGAATGAATTGTTTTCTCCTACTCCACATTTAGCACTTAACAACTCAGAAGTGGTGGGGAGAATTCCCCAGACACCCAGCAAACACCAACAGCAGTGTCCCATAATTTAACTCATTCAGACACAACAAGAATTAGGTAGACCCCACAGGTTAAGGGCTTAGTCCCACAAGATCACCCACCAATTCAGATGCCAATTTTAAGTCCCAGGTTGTTACCTATACTGGTGACCAATCAGCTGTAAATTAGGGGTTTCTATGACCCTCTCCTCAAGTTCAATTAATTTTTTAGAGCAGCTCACAAAACTCAGGGAAGTGCTTATGTTTACCAGTTTATTACAAAGGATACAGATGCACAGCCACATGGAATAGATGCGTAGGGTAAGGTATAAGAAAAGATGCAGAGCTTTGGAGTTTTCAGGCCTCCTCTGAATGTAGACATGTCCACATGTGCAGGGATTTTTATATGGACGCATTGGCACATAAGCATCTTCAATTATTAATTAAATCTGCAACCCCTCTTCTTCCCAGAAGATAAGAGGTGGGGCTCTTATTGCCACAAACTGCACTACCCTGAAGATAGGCAAATACCTGTTTCAGATACCAATTCCATACCACACAAAATTCAGATTACCTCTCATATGAAGGGTCTGTGTTTCATAAATAAAAATCTGATCATTGTCGGCCACCAAGAATTCAATCAAATAGAAAGAGTAAGAATTTATATAGCACTTCCTGAGATGAGCAGGAAATAAGACCTAGAATTAATAAAGCTAAACCTAAACAATAAAAACACATTAAAATTGGAAAATAAATGGTTTTCTTAAAAAAGACTAGGGTCAAAGTGGAATTAAGAATATAATGCCAGAGACCACTAAAGACCTTCTGCCCAGACTTCACCCTCCTGGCTCCCCAAGTCTAGCCAAGACAAGCCAATCAGAAGCCATCTATATCTGAATTCTGAGTGGCCTCTTTCAGGTATTAGGATCATGGAAGACCTTCTGCCCATACTTCACCCTCTTGCCCCCCAGATCTAACCAGGATCAGATTAATCCTCAATTTCCATGGAATCTGCTGCACAAAGGGAGAATAATGGTACTGCTTACAGATTGCTGATCACCTCCTCCGCATGCCTCTGACTGCTCAGATTTAACTCCAAAAACTAGGGGGAAAAATGCATAATCTATATGACCAGAAACCACCAAGAAGGCACAGAAATATGAGAAATAAAAAGATCTCTCCTCTAAGGGAAAATAGTAACTCCTTATCTTCCAAAGACAATACAAGAGAACTCATGGAAATGTTAGACAAATAATTTAAAATATTAATAGTGACAAAACTAACAGAGATGCAACAGAAGAGAGACAATGAACTCTAGAAGATGTAGAAGAAAAGAGACAATGAGTTCCAGAAGGCAAGGAAGTTCTTACATGATCTGAAAGAGGAAATACACAGCATAAAAAATAATCAAATGGAATTGTTAAAGATGAAGGCTGCCAAGCAGGAAATAAAAACTCCCCTTAAAAGTATTAAAAGTAGATTATATCATGCAGAAGATTGAATATCAGATGTAGAAGATAGAACTTCTGACCTAGGAAAAAATCACCAAAAAGATTGAGAAAATAACTCCCCAAAATGAGAATAATATATGATTAATACTAGATACCATTAATTGTCCAAACACCCAGATAATCAGTAACCCAGAAAGTGAAGAAACTAATAAGGGAATTTATAATCTATTCCATGAAATCCTGGAAGAAAACTTTCCAAACCTAGAGAGGCACTCAAATATTCAGACCCAAGAAGTACAAAAGACCCCACAAAGAAACAACCCAAGTAGATCTTCTCCAAGGCACATCATAGCCATATTGACCAAAACCATAGACAAAGATAAGATACTAAAATTGGCAAAAGAGAAACATCAAGTTACTTTCAAAGGATATCCCATCAGACTAACATCAGACCTCTCATCGGAAACAATGCGAACAAGGAAAGAATGGGAAAATATAATCAAAGTGTTAAGTAAAAAACAAGTTTCGACCAAGAATACTGTACCCAGCAAGATTATCCTTAATATGGGGAAAAAAGACAAAAAAATTCTCAGATAAACAAGACCTGAAAGATTTACAAACACTAAACCAGCTCTCCAAGAAGTGCTGTACCAGGAAAACTAAAATCAGACACACAGAAATAAGACTCCGAAAAACAAACAAGAAAATGGCCAGCCTAATGGTAGGAACAAGTCCAGAGTTGAATGTTAACTTCCAGAATTTAAATGGAAAGATCAGACCACAGTAACACTGCAAATTCAATAGAAGAGAGATTAATTACATGAGACTGAATCAGTGAAATAGAATTTTATAACTTTTGACTAAAACATTAGTGATTTTCTTTATGCATTGTTTTCCAGAATTAAGGACTTTTTTCTTCTTTTGAACTGTTGATAGTTTCATCTCCCTACTGTTTGAACTGAATCCTAACCTTTCTCCTGGCTTTAAGCCTTAAACAAATTTCTGCTTTTTTTTTATTCTGATCTATTAAAACTAAAACTATTTTCCTTGAAATTAAAAAATTCATTAAAAAATAAATCTATTTAATGACTGCCGTAAGCTATATAGTCCCAGCTAGGTGCTACTTTACAGAATGTCCATTTTACTCACTGAGGTTTATGCTTAAAGTCAGACATTTGTTCACAGATATGTATATATCAGCTGCACTTGCTATTGAAAGTTCTTAGATTAATTAAGATCTCTAGTGAATCAATAAAATATGAAAAAAAGGCATGGAAAACAACTGTATATACCAGAGAGATGTACCAGAGAGAGTGTGGGAGGAGGGTAGAAAATGGCAGAGGGTCAGAGGGAGGGAATCAAGGGTGGTGTGGTGGTGTGTGTGGTGGGGGGCAAAATATATAAGAAAAAAGAAATGGAAAATTATTTGTTGATGATAACATATATGATAATATCCTTGATTGAGCAATATACAGTGTATTCTCGATGGAAAATCTCATTTTGTATACTGTATTGATGTACAGTGAATGAATGTAAATAAATAAATTTAAAACTTAAAAAAAAGAACATAATACCAAAGTATTTCAATTTCTGAATGGATGATTCCAAATGAAAGAATCCTCAGAGAACTAAGAGAGTGACTAACAGATTTAGGTTTGCATTCCAACCTTGTGGTTTGCTACTCTTATGACCTCAGAAAAGGTTCGTAACTTCTCCATTTCCTTGCCTAGAAAGTGGAGATGAGAGCACTATCTTTATAGGATTGTTCTGCAGAGTAAATGAATGATTCAAGTAATACAGTGACTGGCTCTTACCTTGTATAAGCAATAAAACTTTAGGTTCCAGGAACCAGCAGGTGGCATAATGGCTACGTTGCTGGACTACCATGTAGCTGACTGCAGTTTGGGTGGTTTAAACTCACACCGGGCATGTGTGCATGCGTGCCCAAGATCTCGAGAAGAGAATGGAAGAGAAGGGACTGCGGCATGGCCATCCCCCCTGGGGTGGTGATTTCTCGCTTTCTATCTCTCTGTCTCTCTCTTTCTGGCGAGCACACGCACTCTGTAGCAGAAACCTCTCAAAGGAAAAAAATAAATAAAACAAAATAAAACACTAGGTTCCTTCGCAAACCACTAAAACAACACTAAGATGTGAGTTCATGACATGGGGATTTTATTCTTAAAAAGCAAAAGAAAGAATTAAAAAAAAAAAAAGTGAACTCAATATGAGTCACTACAATATGAGTAGTACCTAAATAGATACTCAGTTAGTATTTGTAAAATACATAAGGTAATGTTGAACTTTCAGTAACTCATAGTGCTTAATACATTGCCTCATAATTCTCTCTCTGTTTGCTCATTACATATTTATTAAGCATAGACGTGGGTTCCGAGGAGACAGCAGTGAACAAAGCAGATAAAACCCGCTGTCCTCAAGTAGTTCATATTCTATCAGAAGGTGATAGTAAGCAAAATAAAGAAGTAATTTATAGACTATGTTAGAAGATGAGAAGGAATTTGGAGAAAATTAAAGCAGGAAAACATACTAGGTAGTGGGAATGAGTGGTGTCACCATTTTAAATGGGACAGTCAGGAAAGGCTTCCCAAAGGTACTGACATTTGCAGAGAATTGAAGGAGTGCTGAGAGTAAGTCTCACAGGCATCTAGTGGAAGAGTATTTGAGGCAGAGGAGAAAGGGCAAAGTCCTTGAGGAAAGACAGTGCCTACTGTGTGCAGGAATATGGAGGGGGCCTGTGTGACTAAAGAAGGGTGAGTGAAACTCAGCCTCCAGGCAGTCTGGAAGGTAGGTTCTGCACGAAACTTTCTGTTCCATTCATCTCTATTTCTAATCATTAGCATGAAACTTACAATTGTAGGAGTCACTGTGTAAGTGTTCTCTGCTGAAAGATACTGGTAAATGAGTTACTGTTATGAGTTGAATTAGGACCCCCCCCAAATGGAATCCATATGTTGAAGTTCAACCACCTGTACCTCAAAATGTGACCTTATCTGGAAATAGGGTTACTGTGATATAATTAGTTAACAGTGAGGTCATATTGGAGAATAGGCCCCCAAACAAACATGACTGGTATACTAACAGAAAGGAGAAATTAGGCCAACCACAGTGGTGTGGTAGTAGTCCACTTTTCTGCAATGCTGGATCCATACGGAAGCTCAAGGTTTGGTTCCATGATTTACCTGTAAATGCCAGGGGCATGTTCATGCCCCAATTCTGGCTAGCTGAGAAAGCAGGGTAGGAGACGGGGGGGATCCACTGTAAGAATCTGTTGAGAGTGCATGTCTTTCTCTTTCTCTCATCTCATCAAAGAAACAAATAAGGTTTCTTTTTTTTTAAAAAAAAAAAAAGATAAATTTGGAGAATCAGGCATGCACACAGGGAGCATGTCCTCAGACTGAAGGCAGAGATCAGGGTGATGGATTTACAAGACAAGTAATACCAAAAAATGCCCGCAAAATACTAGAAGCAAGGAGTGAGGTCTCGAACAGGTTCTCCCTCATAGGCCTAAGAAGTAACCAACCCTGCCCAAACACCCACCTAAGACCTCTAACCTCAAGAGTTTAAGATAACAATTTTTTTAAGTACCACTATGTTACAGGAGCCCTAGCAGACTAATACACAGCATCAGTGTTTGCTTTTGACAGAATGTATACACAATGTTAAATAATTGAGATACAAAATACAAAAATAGTATATCCTATTTTCAAATGGTCAAAAGAATGAAATTTTATTAGAGAAAAACATGTAATTAATAAAAGAATATATGGCAAAATTCAAATTAGTTAGTACAAAAATTTTACTGTGATTTCCTAATGTTAGAAAAATATGATAATTCTAAGTAGTCACAAGGGTTTTGTGAAAATATAAATGTGCTATACTATGTCAGTAGCATGCTTTGGAAAGGAATTTAGAAATTAACTTTCAGAGCCTTTTGATTGTTCATTCCTTTGGTTCAATAATTAGATTTTGGAAATCTATCCTAAGGAAATTATATGAGCCTAGCCACACTGGCACAGGTGTAGGGAGTTGCTGCATTATGCTGGAGCCAAATGAGAAGGTCCAGGGTTCAGATCCCTCCAAGGTTGGTTTGGACATGCCTGTGATCCTAGCTATCTGGAAGCTGAGAGAGGATCACAGCATGGCAAGACCCTGTCAGGGTTCCCTCTCTCTCGGTCTCTGTCTCTGCATGTTTTGAAAACGAGGAAGAGGGGTCAGCAGATGCTGTGGTGGTTAGGGACGCTGGATTCCCAAGTGGCCGACGCGGTTTGTGTTCTGGACCTGGTGGCTTGCTTTCTCACTTTGCCTCTCTCTCTTTCTCTTGCACTTTCACACTGTCCCTCTCTGGTGTAATTTAAAAATAAATAAGTAAATAAATAAAAGTTAAATAAAATAATAATAAAAAAGAAAAAGAGAGAAAAGCAAAAGGAAGGAAACTTTAAAGAAATCATATAAAACATGGAAAAATATTTATATATGAAGATATTTGTTACTCTGTTATTCAAAACACTAGAAAAATTAAAAGGACCAGAAACCTAATTGCTCATGATTAAAAGAAAGATTAAATAAATTATTGTGTAGTCACTGATAGAAATAAAATGGAAATTTGTAAAATTAATATGAAGGCTAGGTTACTTAAGTTCTTAGGGGAGAAACATCTTAGAGGGGCAGATGGCAATTCTGTATGGTAGCACCATAAAATTGAGTCACATTATTTTTCTACATTTAGGATTTTCTATAGGAAAGTATATATTGAATTGAATTCACTGAAAAAAAAATACTCATTTAAGGTTATAAATAAGATAAAACTTAATGCAATCAAGGATTCTGAAATACCTAGGACTAAAATATAGATACTTATTTATTAATAACACAGGTTTTTAGGATTACTGTAGTTAGAAGTCCTAGAGATGCCTGTCTTCATTTCCCAGATCCTCCCTTGTAACTCAACATCCTTGAGCAAGAACAGCTTTGTTCTCAAGACTGTACAATGGGACACGATCAGGCATTTATTAATAAGAATCCATTTGAAATGCCATACATATATACAATATCAGCACAAGCTAATTAAAAGGACGCAGTTTAATTCAAAAGTCTAAGTGAGATTAACAGTCTTTCCCATGATGTCAAAAGACTTTAAAACTGGCTATGTTCTCCAACATTCTTAGGATGAATGTGCATACACCTGGAACAAGAAAAGCACTTTTCACTTCAATATCAAAATAAATTATTTAGTGATAATTTATCTAATCCTGTAGAACAATTCAAGATCAAGTAAGATATTATATCTATGAGACCACTTGCTAAGTTCTTCAGTTTTTAAATTATATTTGAATCAGTTATTTTCCACTAAAAATAATTGATTTTCTTTTCACTTTGCAAGCTAAGTAATGTGATTGACTGTGTAAAAGAAATTAAATTAATAATAAAAAATAATTTTAAAATGAAAAAATAACTGATTTCCCTATTTCCTACAAGTTTTTTAGAAATAAAATTCTAATATAGGCTCTTAACAGTTTTAAAAATTATTTTTCAAATAAACCTCTATACCTCACACCGATCAAAAAAGTCCTGGGGCAGAAGTGGAAAAGAGAAGGAATGACATCAATGAGGTAATGATGGAAATGGGGAATCATCAGTCCTTTATAAATCACTAACTCGGTAGTTAATTCTGAGAGAGATGAGAAGCTACTGGAAAAAATATTAAGATTCTAATTTTTTTTTTTGAGAAAAGTAATTTAATCGGGGGGTGGGGGCATTTTAATAAGGTCCCTCTGCCAACTGGTTTCTGCATAGACTGTATTCAGGGCAAGGACTCAATAACTGAAGCTGGTTTGGAAACTATCACATTGAAAGATCAAGGTGGATTGGACAGAATAGGGCAAGGGCTGATAAGAGATGGCTGATTTGCAGATGTATGTTGAAGGAAGAGGCAAAGTAGTATGTGCTGATTGACTGGAAATCAGGAATGAAAGAAACTGTGAGTCAGAATGATTCCAAAATATTTGGCCTTAGCAAAGAGAGGGATGTTTGCTATTGACAGAGCTGAGGAGGGCTTTGTGGGACAGGTTGTTGGGAGGAATATAGAAACTCAGTTTGGGAAGTATTGAAGATGTGTGGAATTTGGAAGTTTCTATTTGGATACAACAATGCCAAATAAATCACTGAGTACAGATGTCAGATCAAACAAGATGACTAAGAAAGTGCAAGCAGGTGATAGTATATTTAGACTTCAGAGAAGAGAAGGAACCAACAAAACATACGTGAGCCTGTTGTAGAGGAGAAAACCAAGTGAGCAGCTATCCTGGAGATGGACTACAGGAAATATGTGAAGGATGATGGAGCTATTGGGCATGTTAAATAATGTTGATAAGGTAGCTGAAATGAGGACTAAGAACTGACCAATAGAGTTTGCAATATGAAGCTGGTGACCTTCAATAAGAGCAGTTTCCCAGAGTGGTAAAAGTCTAATTGCAATGAGTTAAGAGGAAACAAGTCAGCAAAATTCAGATTGTGTGAAACTCTACAGGTGAAAAAAAAATACAGGGCCAGGAAATAAACATAGAGGAGGGATATATATTAAAAGACATTAAAAGAAAAAAATTAAAATTAAAAAAAGACATTAAAAGAGACAAATCAACCAAGTATAATATATTCACACTAATAGGATATTGGTGATACTGGGTTATTTTATTTTGGGGGAGTGCTTATCATATTTTAATTGTTTGTTTATTTAAGAATATTTTAGAGATACCTACAAACATTTACAAATAAAATTACATAATATCTAGGATTTTCATCCAAATAGCACAATGCTGGTGTGAGGGTAGAGTTGGAAAGAAGAAATATAAGGACCAGATTAAAGTGCCATGTGTTGACAATTGTTGAAGTCGAGGGATATAGTACTTGGAGGTACGGTTTTCTATACTTTGACATGTTTGAAATTTTTCATAATAAAAACAATGAAAAATGTGAGAGACAGACAAAAAAAGAAAAACTTGAGTATAGACAACTTCTTCAAAGAGTTTTGCTATACAGGAGATGAGATTAATGTGCACTAGCCAGAGGAATCAAGAGTTGTTTTTTAAGACTTAAGAACATTAGGACTGGGGCCTGCAGGTGGTGTGGCGGTTGAGGGTGCAGGACTCCCACATGGCTGACCATAGTTGAGTCCTGGACCTGGCAGCTTGCTTTCTCACTTTCTCCCTCTCTCTCTCTCTCTCTCTCTCTCTCTCCCCCCTCCCCCCGCCCTATACACAAACACACACACACTCTGTTCAAATTAAAATAAATTAACTAAGTAAATAAAATCAAAAAATTTCTTTGAAAAAAGAATACTGGGACCAGCAGTTGACATAATGGTTATACCACTGGATTCACACATGGCTGACTATGGTTCAAGTCCTAGAGCCGGTGACTCAAAACTCGCACAAGGTACATGGGCATGTGTGCCCAAAAATCCTGAGAGGAGTATGGAGGAGAAGGGATTGTGGTATGACCTTCCCTCCTGGGGTATAATTTCTCACTTTCTGTCTCACTATTTCTGTCTCTCCAGTGACTGCATGTGTCCTATAGAAAAATTTCTAAAAAAAAAAAAAAGAAAAAGGAATATTGATTATATTTGTTTGCTGCTGTGTGCTTTCCAAGAAGAAACTGGCTCTGAAAAATTAATTCTCCACTAACTAGAATTTAAATTATAGTGGTGAATTAAAAAGAAGTCAAAGATGTTGATAAGAAATCAATACCCATATATTCAATTTCAGTTCAGCCCACAAAATGCTTAAGAATCATGCACATTCTAAATTTGCTAACATTCTTTTTCTTTTCCAATATAAACCAAAACCATTACTCACTCCTACCCATCCATCAAAAGCAAACTTTCAGAAACCTCTGGTTAATAACATTGATTGAAAATCATTTCAAAGTTATAATCTGCTAATATATTTGAATAGCAAAACATTGTCCCAAATAGCTCATAAATTTGGACACATGTAGCAAATGTCTGAATCAAACAAGAAGCAAGTAAGAAATGTTATATAATTTACATAGCTACTCCTTAAAATTAAACTTTCAAACTCATCACCCTTTCAACAGAATTATTACTCACTGTTTTCTTTAATTTCCCCACTGACTTATTTTTCAGTATCAGCTAACAGGTACTGAGCTTTTGTGTTGCAACAACTACCTACGAATAAAAAGTGAACAGGTGAATGTCTGTTTCTATGGTTTCTATTTATAGTAGAGAAGAACATTCACAGAGACTGTTTGACACATGCTACTTTCCTTTGTAAAACAAAATAATAAATAAATAAGTATTGCCTTCTCCTCCTTTATTCCTACCCCTAATCTTCTGTCTTGTCTTCCTTCCATTTTCTTTCTCTACATCTAGTTCTCTTTCCCAGTCACCATCACTTCTAAATTCCATTAAATATGATTTAATTTCAGTTTTCCAATCTAGGAAATGTATCTAAACAGAAAACAAGCAGCCTGGAAGAGAGCTGTCTATTCTTTTCTTTCTAAAATACATTCGAGCAAAAATTTTTTTTTTTTTCTGATGAGGGACCTGCCATTTATAAGAAGACTACAAAGTTTCTTTCTTTGCTTGCACAAAGCCTCTTTCCATAACAAATCTTCATTTAATAGGGATAGTTTACTCCCCTCTTTCAGCAGTCACTGAGATCCATTAGATAAGGTAAACTTCAGGAATGCAGTGGGAGCCAAGTACTTGTGTTACCCTCAGCAAATATACCCACTTGCTGCTTGATCATACTAAACCATTCATTATTTAACTCAAATTTCTTTACAGTGGCACAACATTGTAGCAACCAAAAGTCTCTAAACTATGTCAATGAGTAGCTAAAAACATGGTTTGAGAAATAAGTCGAGATCATTTTTCTCATCAGACACCATGAACGAAAAAACTAAGTCACAAAGAATGCTCAGTGATCTGTCAGTTTGCAATGATGCAGGTAGAAATGCTCTTAAAGTATGCTTTTTGTAATGTTATCTTTCCAGAATTGTAGAGCAAAGATTCCTGGGAGATATTCTTTCTTTGCATTTGAGGAAGATTAGCTTCTGTGAAGTAACTCTTAAAGTCAAATAAACTGATAATATTCTTTTAAAAAGAAAAACATACAATTTTTTTCCCATTAAATAAGAGAGACTGCTTTCCATGATAAATATCACTCTACTTAACTGTAAGTATGCAGTTAGGTTGAACAAAATAGGTGAGTTCTATCCTAGAAATCAATATTGGAAACATGTAGTTTATATAGACCTTTTTCGACCCATGTTCAAATATTTTTTCCTTTTACTCCTCAAATAGCAATTTCATGTGCAATATGTGAATATGCCAGAAAATGAAAGGTGTTTTTATTTTATTGATATATTATTTCTTAGACTATTAAATCAACAACAATATATACAGTCAGCCCTTCGCATCTTCACATTTCTTATCCACAGATTTGACGAATCACAGACAAAATATTTGGGAAAAAAAAATTGGTTGCATCTGTACTGAACATATACAAATATTTTTATTGTCATTATTTCCTAAACAATACACTGTGACAACTATATACATAGCAGTTGCATTGCATTGGATACTATAAGTAATATATAAATTACTTGAAGTATACAGAAGGAGTGCATAGATTATATGCAAATATACCATTTTATATAAGGGACTCGAGCATCTACAGATTATGATATTCATGGGGGTCTTGGAGCCAATTGCCTGTGGGATGACTGTATTTCAGGTCTGCCCCAGTGAAGAATGTCAGGCATACCTGAATGTATCAGTGCTTTCTTTACTAGACTTTCTGAATCACTGAGAGCCAAGCAAAGCTATTAATTTACTCTAATTCCCTACAGAAGTCTTTTGTTTTACCACCTTGCCTATACAGCCAATTTTCCATTAGCAAATGTAAAAGACTTTTTATATCACCATTAAGTTCCTTTAACTCAATTTTCCCATGGTATATGAAGTCAATTTGGTTTTAGGTTCCTAAAGCCTCTTACTTGGTTCCACTGTGTATATGATAGGTATGTGTACTCTCATGGGGTTTTTTTTTTTTCACATTGTGAAAGATAATCAACATCAAATTGTAATAGATGATTCAGATGGCATAAAGAAGGAGGAATAAGGAAAGAAATGGGTTTAACTCACTTTCTGTAACAATGATTAAAATATGGACCCAACAGAAAAGCATAACTCAAAAACCTGCATCTGGGCCAGCTGGTGGTATGCTGGTTAAGGTGGCTGGATCCACATGGCACCTTTCAGACCTGGTGGCCTGAAAAACATGCCGGGTGCATGTGCATGCCCAAAATCCCAAGAGGAGAATGGAGGAAAAGGAATTGGAGTGTAGCCATCCTCCCAGGGGGTGATTTCTCAATTTCCTCTCTCTCTGTCTCCAGCAAGCTCACACGCCCTCCAGCAAATTCAGATAGTCTCCTTAGGATAAATGCTTATATAACCCAAACACAAAAGCTCCAGGGATTTTTTTTAAATACAGTTAAAATAACATAAATATAGGTAAACTCCCTTCCATGGTCACATCTGTCTGCCTTATTCTCACACTTTGCACAGAATCCTTTCCTCAACCAATGTGTGCTATTATCTGTCGGCTTATCAGTTCTTTTCTTTGCTCTCTAGTATCACACACACTTACTTTATTTTCCTTATATGTGCACTTATTTTATCTTTGTTTATTCTATCATTTGTTTCTTATATCTTCCTTTCTGATTTTATTTAAAAATTCATCTGGCTTTTTACTCACATTTTAAACCATTGTGTCCCTTCATGCCCATTATCTCATTTTTCTCTACACCCAGTATCTCTTGTCTAAAGTACCTGGGTCTCATTCAGGGGTAAAGGCCCTACTGAGGACACTTTCCTGCCTCACTGTACAGGTCAAGAGATACCAGAATGAATCCTACACATGTGATCAAACTCACAAATGATATGGGCAGGAAGTGTGTGTCAGTTTCTAACATACAAATATGTGGCCAGTTGAAACTGAAAAGGCATAAAATAAATAATAGGGAAGAAAGCACCACCAGTGTAAGAACCAGAAAGGCCAAGTGGGAACCCAGTGAAAGAGCAGCTTGAGAAGGTTTCTGGCCACAAGATATTATTATGATCTATCAAACGACCTGCCATGTTTGATTTAGAACTGGTCTCCTAACTAAGTTCAGGAAGATCATTTTAAAATGTATTATTTAATTACTATATAGAATAAAATATAAAATTATTTATTTTCCCTTGGGACCAGCAGATGTCATAGTGATTAGGGTGCTAGACTTCCATATGGCCAAGTGCAGTTTGAGTCCAGTACCTATTGGCCTGAAAATCATGCCAGGTATGTCTGAGTGTATGCCCAAAATGCTGAGAGAAAAACGAAGGAGGAGGGATTGTAGCATGGCCATCCCCCCAGGGGTGATTTCTCACTTTCCCTCTCTCTATCTTTCTGTCACTCTCTCTCTACATACACCCTGTGGCAAAAACCTAAGGGGGGGGGACTTCTTTATGATTTAAGGTTCTAACATTTTAAAAAAAGGTCAGACTAAGAATTATTAATTTTGTATTAAAAAGTAGATTACAGAGACCAGCAGGTGGCATAGTGGTTAAGGTGCTGGACACTCCCACATGACCGACCACGGTTTGAGTCTCGGATCTGGTGGCTTGCTGTCTCGCTTTCCCTCTCTCTCTGTGTGTGTCTCTCTCTGTAAAATTAAAAATAAACGAATGAATAAACAAATAAAGTTAAATAAATAATTCTTAAAAAAAAAAAAGTAGAGAACAGGGGACAGCAGATGGCATAGCAATTACATCACTAGATTCCCACATGGCTGACCGTGGTTCCTACATAGGCTTGTGTGCATTGTGCTCAAGATCCCAAGGAGGAGAATGAAGGAGAAGGGGTTGTGTCATGGCCATCTCCCCTGGAAGGGGGAGATTTCTCACTTTCCCTCTCACCGTTTCTGTCTCTGTCTTTCTCTCTTTCTAATGCAAGTGCACGCATCCTAAGGCAAAAACCAAAAAAAAAAAAAACAAAAAAAAAGATTAAATAGCAGACCTCTACAAAAGTTAATGTATGTTCTATAGAATAGGATTCTTTTGGAAAAAAGGATTTAAAAAAGAAAGACATTGAAAGAAGGAAGAAAATAAGCCAGACATAAAGGTCAACTATGGCTATCATGAGTAAGCACTTAACTCAACTCTGAGCTTCCTGGTAGCTAAGAATAAAGAAAACCATAATGACTAATAAATTATTAGTAAGTGCTATAAGGAAGTAAATCAATTTTCCAGGAGAAACAAACATTAAACTTTTGCCCATACTAATTTGGAACACAGGTTCTCACATTTTTAAAGCATGATTCCTTTTTAGAATATTATAAATTTATAACACTCTATCCAAAAAAAAAAAAAAAACAAAAAACACTGATCTTATTTTGTAGTTTGGGCAGGCTCATAAACTATCTCAAGTCTATCTTTTTTTTTTTTTTTAAGTTCACTTGTTTTTCTCTTATGAGAGAGAGAGAGGAGCATACCCAAAAGGGTCTTCATTATATGATCCACCCTCAGCCTCAGACAGCCCTAGACCATGGGATTCTGCATACCGAGTACATCAAGGAAGTGTCCAGAAACATATTTAGAACCTTCTCAGTGGGTCAGCCTTCCAGATTGTTGTGTTACCAGTGAGTCACCATCTGGTCCCTTAGGTCTGTCTTTGGTACTTCTAGGAATACATGATCTACAGACTAAGGATTCTAGTTATTAGAAGGGTTGTAAGGAGTTTTAGAAGTCATAGTAGATGACGACAGCAAAAATTGCAAAAGACATCTGATTTTATGTCTTTTGTAATTATATTAGGAGCATAATAGTAAAGGATAATTCAACAAAAAACAATTTTGTGAGGAAGGAAGAGTTATAACTATATATTCTCTCAATAATATCCATATTAGACCTGATTTCCAGCATACTAGCTATTCTCTTTTTTGTGGTGTGATGTCTAATAATTTCCTTAAATGGTGTACAAAAATATAAAATCTACAATACTTTAATGAGTAAATCAAATATTAATCTGTTTGTCATACCTTTACTTTATTTTATAGCTTATGTAAACACATGCCCAAATAATGTATTATTTGGTTTTCCTTATTGGTGAACTTTGTAAAAATAGAATCATATATAGTCTCTTGAAATTACTTTTCCACTCAACATTATGATTCCAAAATTCATTCATGCTATTGTATACCACTTAATTTATCATTTTTACTATTTTACACTATTTCATTCGGTAAATAAGACATAAATTATTCCACTCTCATTTATAGACACTTGAATGGATTCCAGTCTTTTGCTATTAGAAAATTAATTTATGAGAATAATAACAGTAATAATAAAAATATGAAAAAATAATGAAAAGCTATTTGATGATGATGTAGATAGTAAAGTCTTTATCTTG
>NW_006203636.1:259493-334798 GCF_000334495.1 Tupaia belangeri chinensis
TGCTGGGAAAAAAAGTAATACACGGTAAAGATATATGTGATTCAATGTAATATAAAAAGGATTATGATAATAATAAATAAAATTAAATTTAAAGAAAGAAAGAAAATTAGTTGCTATCAACATTTTCCAGGGAAAAGGTTTTATTCTTGGCTGGAGATAGTGAAGGAACTCATAGGGCCATTATTAATAATAGTTTAAATCTTAGGTCAACTGGTCATTAGTCATTTTGCTTTGAAACTGAATGAAAATAAATTTACATATATTCTTATATATTTATTATACATATTTCTAAAAGATTAAAGGTAAAACAAAGTTGAGTTGACCTCCATATTTTGCTGGTTAAGAGAGCTGAATCCCACATGGCTACTCTGGTTCAAATTTTGCCCCCAGCAGCTTGAAAAACACACCAGACATGAGTGCCTACATGCCCCAAATCCCAGCAGGACACAGGAATGAGAAAAGGGAACTGCAGTGTGAACCACATTCTATTGAGGATGCTTTCTCTATCTCTATCTCTGGCTTATGAACACACTTGAATTCTTACATTCAAAAAGTTTTAAAAATACTTAATAAATGTGAATATTTTATAATACTAAAAATTTAAGAAAATTGATATTCATGCTTTTAAACAGTAAGAGTCTCATGAGGCACCAAAATTTTCAAATGTAAAATCACCTATTGGAATTATTTGGTCTCCACTAATTGTCATGTAACTGTTTCGCTTTTTATCATTTTACCAAGGCATACTAAGTTAATAGCATGACTTTCCATTTTTCTAAACTATAGCTTCTCTATGTTAGACTTTTGACAAGAGCAGAGTAGAGTGATTACCATCAAAACCAGTGCCTGCCTGTTTGCTATAAATGATTGCATAACACAGATACAAGTTACTGAGTCACTTCTATATTTTTACATAAAACATTACTGTATTATAATAGCCTGAGGTTAAACAGGGGAATACTTTATAATAGGCAGAGAACAAAACCAAAACCAGGTCTTACTAACCCACTCCCCATTTGTCTTCTAGGAAAGTACAAAGAGCAATGTATTACTCTTGTATAAAAAAAGTTTCCTAGGATAGATAGATCTGAGTGAATTATTTTTGTTTTGTAAAATAATACTACTAGTATGCCATAAAAAGTAGCATTAAAAATGTAGTGGTTTTTTTTTTGTTTTTTTGTGGGTTTTTTTTAAGAAATACAGGTTTTTATTAATGCTCTCTTCTAGTCAGGAGGAGAGGGTTACACAGCACAGCACAGCACACAAAAATATTTCCTAAAATCCTCTTTAAACAAAGCTTGTGTCCAAACTTTATGCTCTTTTCCAGCTTCTTACACCAAGTGTCTTAAAGATCAGACTCTCCAGCCTTTCCTCTTCTTCTCTGTCCCTTCCTATCTTCCTTTCTTTCTGCCTCTCTCTCCCTCTCTCTCTCTCTCCTTTTCTCCCTGTCTTGTATTATTACATTCTCTTTGCATTTCATCATATCTTTCTTTTTTTTAAATTTTTTTTTTAAATTTATTAGTGTTTTTAAGGAACTGCTAACATGAGTTAGGGTTTCCAGATAAGTTCTGATCCTGATGTCTCTTTAATCTCATGTCTGTATTTATAAAGTTTGGTTCACAAACAAACTTCTTTAAAAGTTACATATATTTGCTGCCCCTACTTTGAAACTTAGGACTGAGCTCACTCATCTTACAACATGACCCTACAACCTAGGAGTATAGCACCCAAGAGAAAAACTGATCTTTATTTTTTTTCCGACAATTTTGGGTAGTCCAAGCCAATGGAATTAAGATGAACCTTCAACCTATTTTCATATACTCAAGCTCCAGAATCCAAATAACCACCCCATAGAGAATGCTGAACCTTGATGCCCTAGCTATGATGAGACACTCTGTAAATCCCAACCAGGTCTACTTTAGGCCCCTGAAGACTGGGCTCAGAGATGGAAGCAGCTGGGTTGTGATCTCTTTTGCTTTTCCTTTCTGTCAGCTGATTCTCAGGATGGACCTGATTGCCAGGTGTGGAACCTCAGACAGAACAGAGGCCCAGAAAGAGTAGGCAATTTACCTGTATAACTCTGTCCTTCGACCACATACCACAATCCACCATTAATTTACAAGGCTGCTTTCCAGTGTCTCCTGACTAACAGTCCTTATCTGTCTCTCATGACCTTGACTTTTCTTAAACATTTGACCCCAAAATTCCTTCTTAACATGCTAACTTCTGACTTCAGAATTAAAAAGGGACTTTGTTTTGTTTTGTTTTACTATTATGAATTCTTCATTATTTTCTTTAATGATTTATTCCTTGCATTAGTTAGGGTTTGCTTCATAATGACTGTTTAGGTTGCTCATAAATCTAAAGGTTAGCAATTTGAGATGGGCTCTATTGATCTTGACTGGGCTTGATCAAGAGTCTCCAGTCAGGGCTGGCCACACAGTGTGGTGCTTAAGTACTTTGCCTTGGGAATTAGATCCAATATCATCATTTGTGATTTGAATCCCAGCCCCAGTGGTTTGAAAAACACAGCAGGCTCGAGTGCGTGCATGGTCAAAATCCTGATGGATTGGAAAAAAAGAGGTGAAAGAATTGCAGCATGATTACGCCTTACTGGGCAGCACTCTCTCACCTCCCTGCTTCTCTCTCCCTCTCTCTCTCTCTCTCTCTCTCTCTCTTTTTCTCTCACTAGTGAATGCATGTGCCTTCTGACAACTGGGGGGAATGTCTCCAGTTGGCTGGTAAGTCAGCTGGGACCAACAGGATCTCTCTTCACACAGTCTCTCATCCTCTTGGAAGATAACTTGGTCTATGGTAGTTGTAGCCCTCCAAGCAGTAAGAAGGCAAGTCTCAATGTATCTGTTTTTGTCACATCTGCTACTGTTCAAAGCAAGCCACTTGTCCAAGCCAAGAGTCAGTGTGTGAAGAGCGTACCCAAGAGTGTGGATATAAGGAGGCGTGAACAGAGAGGATTAATTCCTGCAATCTACACACCAAATGTATTTATCTAAGTTTTGGACATCTCTGAGGATTACTAAAGATTTTATTTTTCCACTCTCCTAAATATTTCTTACAATCCCTCTGAAGTTTACAACACTCAATGGTTCTTATATTCCTGTGATATCTATAACACCTATGTGTGAATGACTTCAAAATCTGTCTTTACAGAATAGACTGTCTCTTTGTCTTGACTCTGTATTTCTAAATTCCTCCTGAATATTTTCCTTCAAAGTCCTACTACAACTTCAAATTTGAGATGTTTAAAGTTGATATATTCTCATCCTCTCTGCTCTAACCACCTCTCCATAAAAATTACTGTACAAAATGTATACTTCCCAAAATTTTACCTGGTCCCAAGACACATTTTTTATGTGTGTCTAGTCTCTTTCTCTTCTTTTTTATCTAATTATTGGGCTCTTAGAAAAGTAATGACATATTTTTCTATGTTTTTCAAAGATCATTTATTTATATAATGAACAAAGATCAGTCAATGACATATTGCTTGTTTTGTTCACTAACCTTTTGCCATCTTTGAGTGAGCTTCCTAACTCCTCATTCATAGAAGAACCTATCTTTATCAATGAAAAACTGAACAAGATGCTGATTTACGGCTTCATCTGAAGTGAACATTATACCACACAAGGAGTTTTAAAGAGAGCAAAGCAAGTGGAAGTCTGATGGTGCACGGCAGGAAAGTATGGTGGGTTTGGCAACAAATCCTATCCAAGCTCCAGTAATTTTTGATGGGTGATCAAACTTCTGTACAGTTTCACATTGTCATGGTGGAACACAACTCCTTTATGATCCATGAGATCTGGATGCTTTGGGATGATAGATTCATTCAAACTGTCCAATTGCTAACAGTACACACTCAAATTGAAAGTTTGGTTCCTTGGTAGGAGCTCAAAAAATCATGACACCTTAATAATCCCATCATACTAAGAGCATCACTTTCCTCTGATGAATGTCTGCTTCTGATGTCGTTTGAGGTGAATCATCATATTGGGACCAAGACCATTTACACACCACATTGTCATAAATAATCCACTTCTCATCACCAGTTAACAGACACTTCAAAAAAGAATTGTTTCCTCATGTTTAATGAACATATCACAGATGCTTATTTGTACCATCAAATGAACTTCTTTGAGTTCACAAGGAACTCAAATATTGAGCTTCCTTATGTATTCCAGCTTCTTCAGGTGGTTGTGAATACTTAAATGATAGGCGCTCAATGCTTCTGCAATCTCTCATATTGCGTAACGTGGGTTTAACTGGATCAATGCCTTTATTTTGTTGTCAGCAACTTCGGTGGGCCTTCCTGACCAAGGAGCTTCACTGATATCAAAATCACCAGCAAGGAATTTTGTGAACCATACTTGGCAATGATGTTCTTGTAGAACATTATCACCATAACTGTATGCAACTTTTCATAAGCCTGATGCACGTTCTTCCCTTTTCAGAAGTAAAACAGTAAAATATGGCAAAAACGGACAGTTTGGTCTTCCATCTTCAACTCGTTGTAAAATCTCCAAACTCAACCAAATTAATTAACTTGTTTTTAGAATGAAGCTAGAACTGTCAGCTGTCAAATGACATAACAATAACGTAGATAGGAATATACTTCCAAAATGAACTAGTGCCATCTGTTGCAAAAATCCGTCATAGCCTTTCCAACAACCCAATAGCAGTTCTGCCTCTACTGTTTACCAGATTAGCATGCTCTTGAATTTATTTCATTTTAATTTCAATTTTATAACCTTGAAAGTATTAGGTCATTGGGAAAGTCATGACATATTTTTTCTGTTTTTTATGCAAAATTTCATCATGACTTGTCTGATAACCCAAGAGTTGTAAGAACACTTGCCTTACAGAATTATTATTAGGATTAAATTAGCTTTGTGTGCTTAGCACATTGAAAGTACTCAAACATGATAGTCATTTCTCTTATCCTTAAGTCTTCTTGGGTCTTCACTCATGAAATTGCTTACTCTTCTTTTTTTTTTCTTTTTTCTTTTGGAGAGATTTTCACTATAGGGCGCGTGCGCTCGCCATACAGACAGAGAGAGACATTGGAGACAGAAAGCGAGAAATCACCCCCCAGGGGGGATGGCCACGCCGCAATCCCTTCTGCTCCATTCTCCTCTCGGGATCTTGGGCACGCATGCACGCCCGCCCAGCCACCGGGTCCAGGACTCGAACCATGGTCGACTACGTGGGAGTCCAGCGACATAACCATTACTCTAACTGCTGGTTCCCCTACTCTTCTTTTTAAAATAGTGACACAAACAAAAACTAATCTCTTATAACTTCGTGCTAAGGACCTTTGAAGTAACTTCCCTATTCTACCCTATGCCTAGCTTGTCCCTTTCTTAAACCATTCCCAATAATTAGGTTTTTTTAAGTTCTACTTCTCATCTACTGGGTCATCAAAAAAGTCAGGATGCATTTTTTTCATTAAAAAATATAGAAAAATAATCATGACTTTTCTGACAATCCAATATTTCCTGTCAGATAAAACCCAAACTCTTTTACCTGGAATATGTGATTTCTTCCAAATATGTGTCTCAGCCTGCCTTTCCAAATTTATTTCCTATTTCTCTTTTCTTTGAATGCTTCAACTAAACTATGCAGTTGACTCTCCTGAATATTCACTTACTTTATTTTCTCTATGAAGTAAACAAGTTGTACTCTTTTGTTTAATACATAATGACCACCTCACTAGGGCATTAGAAATTTAACTCTGTAATCACTGAATGAAACTGAATAAATAGCGTTTCTGCTTCAAGGAATTTACAATTTTAGAAGGAAATATATAATCTCACCTTCTGCAATTATCAATTCTCTGGAACAGGAATAGTCTGCCATAGTTTTCCAGGCACTACAACATGAAGACAAGTATCCTGTCCTCAAAGACTTTACACCGTCATGGGAAAGACACTAGATAATAAAATGTCAGGGTCTGGAGACAGACTGGAGGCATAAAAACTGAGTTCCACTATTTACTAACTGTGTGGATTTAAACAGTTTACTTAAACTCTTCTAGCTTCAGTATCCTCAGCTGCAAATAGAGATAAATAAAAGCATCTATCTCATAGAGTTGATGTAAGAAATTAGACAATACAAGTGAAGTTTTTTTATAAAATGAAATGGTAAGTCTTTAGTATATGGTAAGCCTTTAGTACATGTCAGTTATTATATTGCTTTACGAGCAATAAACGCAACATAGGAAGAACAAAGTATGAATCTTTTCTATTAAGTTTACAAAAAGTTTCTAGGAAAGTGATCATGTGAGCTGAACCCTGAAAAAAAGGTCTGATTTTCGCCAAACCATGACCAATCTCTTCTACTTCTGTATCCATTCATCCATGTATCTGTCTCTTCATTCATGCATTAAATAATTTTTTTAAGTGTGTGCTACATGACAGATGGTTTGTGCTATTTTTATGGCATTTATCAGAATCTATGAGAATGCAAAAAGCAACCCCTGGCATCCATGATTTTGCCTAGCACTCATGGATAGGCCTTGTTGTTTTTCTGTTGAACATAAACCATCTCACAGAACATCATATTTGAAAATTCAGTTACTCTGTCATCGTGACAGATCAAAACAAAAACAAAATCCAATCATTCCATAATCATGTCTAAACACCCACAAAAATCATAAACATTGTCCAGTCACAAAAATGACCAAATATTAATATCCACTTGTCTTCTCTAAATTGGTGACTGCTGTTTCTTTACCAATTACAACATTAGTCTATAACTGGTCTTCCTCCTTCTCAAGAAGATTTATTTTGATACACAGTTACAGGGCCAGCAGATGGCATAGCAGTTATATCACTGGATCCTCACATGGCCAACCATGGTTCAAGTCCTAGACTTGGTGGCTTGAAAATCATGCTGAGCGTCGGTGAGTGTGGGCCCAAGATCCCAGGAGTGGAGGAGAAGGGATTGCGATGTGCCCATTCCCCCTGAGGGATTATTTCTCGTTTTCCCTCTCACTGTCTCTGTCTCTCTCCCTCTCTGCTGAGTGTACACACTCTAAGTAAGGCAAAAATCTCTTAACAACAACAACAAAAAAATCCAACAACTATGTTACACAGTTAACCCCACTTCCTGACAGCATCCAACACAAAGCAAAGCCTTACTTCCTTATACTCTATGCAAAATCACACCACCAAATCTTCCAGTGAGTTCTTTCTAACATTCTCTCACAAGATGATTCACTCTTCTCCATGGTGTGAATTCTTTTACCCTACAATGAGTAATAAATCACTACAGGCATGTTCCTGGTGGTCATTTGCTAAATGTCACCAACATAACATTTTCTCTTTTGTTTTTTTTGACAGAACAATTGTACATATTTGTGGGAGTACCATCTGATGTTTCAGTTTATAGATATGATAATAATTAAATCAGGGTAATTAGTATACCCATCATCTCAACCATTTGTCATTACTTTGCATTGGAAACATTCAAATCCTCTTTTTTGGTTATTCTGAGACACAGTAAGTTGTTATTAGGTATATTCACTCCACTGTATTTTATAACACTAGACATTATTCTTATCTATTTTGTTTCCACTAATTAATGTCTTTTTAGTCCCATACCATTCTCTATCCTTTCAAGCCTCTAGAAATCATCATCTCTCTACTTCAATGAGGGCACTTAAAAAAAGATTCTACACATGTGAAGGCATGAGGCATCTCTTTATGTACCTGATCTATTTCATATAACAGGTTCTCCAGTCTTACCCAATTAACCTCAAACAACAGACTTTTGTTGTTGTTTTTAGTCTTGCTATAGGGCATGTGCACTGGACAGAGAGAGCCAGAAAGAGAGAAAGTGAGAAATCATCACCACCACCACTCCACCCCAACAGGTAGGCCATGCTGCAATTCCTTCTCTTCCATTCTCCTCTTAAGATTTTGAGCATGCACACACACACACACACACACACACACACACACTCACAAAGCCTAGTTGATTTTTCAAGCTGCTGGGTCTGTGACTTGAACTGCACTGTCAGACATGTGGGACCTAGCTGCCTCAGTCATCATGCTACCTGACTGTCTCCAGAATTTTACCCTGTGTTTTTGTTTGTTCATTCTTTAGGCTTTTGTTATAAGGTATGTACATTTACTGGAGAGAAACAGAGAGAGGGAAAGTAAGAAATCACCCTGCGGGAAGATGGCTATGCCACAGTCCCCTCTCCTCCATTCTCTTCTCAAGATTTGGGGTATGCACACACACATGCCTCGTGTGATTTTCAAGCTGCCAGGTCTGAGACTTGAATCTCAGTCAGCCATGTAAGAATCCAGCACTCTAACCTTCACACCACCTGCTGGTTCCAAAAATTTTTTTCTTTTTAATGGCCATATGATATTGCAGTGGTCTGTGTGTATGTGTGTGTGTGTGCGTGTGTGTGTGTGTGTGTGTGTGTGTGTGTGTCTCCATCCATTTATCTGTCTAATGACACTTAGGTTGATTTTGTATGTTGACTAACATGGTGCTACAAAACATCAGGGTACAGATATCTTTGTGACATATTGATTTCTTTTCTTTTGGATATATACCAAATAGTGGGATTACTGTTCTATTTTTAGTTTTTTGAGGAAACTCTATGCTGTTTTCCATAATGGTTGTACTAATTTACATTCCCACCAACAATGTATGAGTGCCTCTTCCTCTGCATCCTTGCCAGTGTTTGATTTTTGCTCTGTTTTGCTTTGTGTTGTGTTGATTCTATAGTCATTCTATTTGGAGATGACACCTCATTGTCATTTTTTTTTCATTTCCCTAATGACTAGTGATATTAAGCACTTTTTCATAGTTTGTTGGCCATTTGTATATCTTCCTTATGAAACTGTCTTTTCAGGTGATTTGCATATTTTAAAATTGGGTGATTTGCTTTTTTCCTAAAAAATGCTGAGTTGTTTCACTTCCTAGTATATTCTAGTAATTACTCCCTTGTCAGATAGACAGTAAGCAAATATTTTCCCCATTCTGTAGGTTGTCTCTTCACTCTGTTGATTATTTACTTTCTTGTCCAGAAATTTTTAGCTTGATATAATTCCATTAGTCTACTTTTGCTTTTGTTTTCTGTGCTTTAGAGGTTTTATTCAAGATCTCTTTGTGCATAACAATATTCTCAAGTATTTCCCCCAATGTTTTCTTCTAGTAGTTTTGTACATTTTATGTTTAAGTTTTTAATCATAGTTGACTATTTTTTTTAATATGGTGAAATATAATGGGTCTAGCTTCATTTTTCTGCATCTTAATGTCCAATTTTCCCAGCACTACTTATTGAAGAGGGTGTCTTTTCCCCAGTGGATGTTCTTGGCACCTTTGTCTAAAATAAGCTGATCGCATAAAGATGGACTTATTTTGGGGTTCACTGTTTTGTTACATTGGCCTGTCTGCTTTTTTGCCAGTACCAGGCTGTTTCTGTTTTTATAGCTTTATAATGTATTATGATACCCAGTAGTATTGTGCCTTTAGCTCCATTCTTTTTACTCAGGCTTTCTTTGGCTATTCAGAGGCTTTTGTAATTCCCTATAGATTTTGTTATTTTTTTCTACTTTTGTGAATAATATCAATGGTATTTTGATAGCTATCACATCGAGTTTATAGATAACTTTCAGTAGAATAAACATTTTAACAAAATTGATTCTTCTAGTCCATAAATATTGAATGTCTTTTCATTTTGTGTGTGTGTTTTCTTTAATTTCTTTCATCAGTGGTTTGAAGTTTTCATTACAGAAATATTTTACCTCCTTCATCAAATTTATTTTAGGCATTTTGTTTCTTTGTAGCTATTATAAATAGGATTGCTTTTTAATTTGTTTTTCAGCTATTATGTTATTGGTGTATAAAAATGCTACTGATTTTTGTGTGTTGGTTGTATATCCTGTAACTATTGAATTCATTTATCAGTTATAAGTGTTTGTGTGTATGAGAATATTATTAGAATTTTCTATATGTAAGATCATATCATTTCCAAATGAGAACTTGTTTGATTTTGTTTTGTTAGAGGACACATGCACTCATCAGGGAGATGGAGAGAGAAAGAGGGAAAATGAGCAATCATCTCTCAGAAAATGGCCATGCTGCAATCCCCTCTACTCCATTCTCCTCTTGGGATTCTGGGCAAGCACACACAAATGCCCAGCATGATTTTCAAGTCACCAGGTCCAGTATTAAAACCACAGAATTGGTCAGGTGGGATCTGGAGCCTTAATCTCCAGCCTCCTGCTGTACCAAACAGGGACAATTTGACTTTCACTTATCCTATTTGGACAACATGACATTTTTTATTTATTGGTCTTACCTTCTAAAAAAGTAAAATTCTCTGGATAAACATATATATTTTTTTAACTTCCAGAGTGCATGCACACTCCAGAGAGAGACAGAAAGACAGAAGGAGGCAGAAAGCACCCTCCAATGGGTTGTGGTCATATCACAATCCCATATCCATTTTTTCATCCTAGCAGTACTTGGGGGCCACACACACTCTGCATGTTTTTCAAGCTACCAGAGTCAGGATTCAACCTATAGTCAGCCATGTGGGATCCAGCTCTTTGACTATTGTCTATGACCCAGTCCCTAAAGCAGTGATTTTAATAGAGTATATACATACAAAAATTCTGTTAAATGGATACATGAATCCACATAAACCATTTTATTCAATGACCAGAAATGCTAAAAAGACTTTAAAAAGACTTTGAAGAAAGTGTCCTGCTTAACAGACGTGCAATAGGCTCCAGAAATTACTCTTAGGGAATAATTTTCCAGGCAGCACAATGCTGAAGTTTGCAGGATGGTGTCTTAGTATATTATAATTGATTAATATTCAGAAATGGCAAAAGGATATAGGTGAGCTTGAAAGACCATTAGTTGGGACCAGTAGCTAGTGTAATGGCTATGTCACTTAATTCCTATTTAGCCAATCATGGTTCGAGTCCCGGACCCGGCGGCTTAAACTCATGCTGGGTGCATGTGCGTGCATGCCCAAGATCCCAAGAGGAGAATGGAAGAGAAGGGATTGCTGCGTGGCCATCCTCCCAGGAGGTGATTTCTCACTTTCTGCCTCTCTGTCTCTCTCTGTCTTTCTGGCAAGCACATGCACCCTATAGTGAAAACCTCTCCAAAAATAAAAAGAAAAAGAAATACCATTATTGACCTTAAGTCTATCAAAAATGTTGCCCCTTCATAAGAGCCATATGAGATTCTTCTGAATCATCCAAATCATGTTGTCAATGCAGATATAACATTAGCATTTGTTTCAGTGAAAATGTATGTTTCGATATCAAAATGCCTTTCAAATTTGATACCTAATATAAAGAGCAAAAGTTCTTAGGAATTACATTGCTTAAAATACACTTTTATTTTACCATTAAAAAGGCACAGAAATCAAGCCAGTCAGGTGCCATGGTGGTTAAGTTGGCTGGATCCTGCATGGCCTACTGTGCGATTTGAGTCTCAGACCCAGTTTGAGTCCCAGACATGGGTCATATGTATGTGTGTGCCCCAAATCCCTAGACTGGAGAAGGGAGTACGGTTTGGCTATCTTCCCTCAGGGGTGATTTCTCACTTTCACTCTCTTTTTCTCTCAATCTTTCTTTGGCAAGCACATTCATTCTAGAGCAAACTTTAAAAAAAAAGCACAGAATCAGAGAAAAAAATCCCTCTAACTGAGAAGTTTAGTCTGAACTTAAAAGCACTGTTAAAAAAAGCTATACAAGTAAAAAAGAAGCCAAAATAAAAACATTAAAGAATAATTTAACATGTAAATTAACTCAATTTTTAAATAGAAAAAAATTTAACAAAAACTTTGTAGAAGAAATGGCATTGTGACAGAATGACAGAAATATCTTTCACAAGGGATGTTTTATTACAACATTTGAATTTAGCCAAATAAGCAATAAGGTGGGTAATACAAATCACATGATCTACATTTGCATCTATGCATTTTAGCAAAATCCTTGTGTTACATTAATCTTCAAAGAAACAGCCACATAAACTAATACTAAAGTTGCAGACTTTGGGAAAATAGCTGTACAGAGCCCCGAAATACCATTAAAGCTACTATTAATCTGCATAACTGCCTTCCCTAGAGAAACTGGCCGAATCCTTTTAGTGCTAAGAAGTGCTAAGAACCCCTATTAAAAATAGGAGTCAGAGACTGTTGCAGACAAATTAGCAGTTAATTAGTAAAAAAAAAAAAATCAGTAAAAGAAGATGTAATTATTTTGTTTGGTAATGTTTTAGAATATAACAGTGAAAAATCTATTAATATTCAATAAAGAGTCAAACTTTCAAGATATATAAGCTGAAAAATGTTTCATATACATGATAATTAGATATTATGTATACTGAACATTAAAAACTAAAATTACAAGTCTGATCACAAAACATTAATTTTATAAATTGGGTTTGGTTTGCTGTCCATTTAAAAATTCTGGTCAGTAATTCCTCTACTTTGGAAATAATGATAGCATAGTTTAACACATGTATATTTGATCTTTAGATGCCATTTCAATGAGATTTACAAACTGTTCAGGGCTTAATATTCATTCTACATTACAAAGAATATTCAAATCAATCCATAAACCCTAAGTCTTTTCTCCCCAAGGATAAATTAGAGCAACTAATTTCAGGAATCATTGAAATTATGCTTTTTATGACTGAGTCTAACCAAAAATTAAGACATGAACAATTTGTTCCAAAAAGAATGCAGAATGAATTTACACCTTCAATGTAGATTTTCCTGGTAGGTTTTAAAAAAAGACAACTCAGAGAACAGTTAAAAGAAAGAAGAAAAAAAAAGATGGAGTTCTGTCAGCTGCTCTTTAAAAGATCTGAAATTTATAGATAAGCAATGATTCATTTAATTATTCATTTACCCAGTCAGTGCTTACTATGCATAGGCAACACATTAAGCTCTGAGAGGGGCAATGGCCTACCCTTCCCAGCACCCACGAAGAGTTCACAGTCTTGCAGAAATAATTAGTAATAATGACAAAGAGTAATACAAGGCTTTAAGTAGAAATACCTAATATAATGATAAGGAAAGGCTTAAAGAGGCCAGCACAAAGGTGAGACCTCAAAGATGAGTCAGAGTTGGACAAGAAAACAAGAGGAAGGAGAGGGTTGCAGACAGACTAGCCCATCTGAAAATCAAGCCAGCAGAATAGGGAGAATATGGAACTGTCAAAGAATGAAAGATGCTTAGCATAAAGTAGGCCTTTACAAGGAATGAATATTGTGAGCTCAGGCTAGAGTGGGTGACACAGGGTGTCAGCCTCTGTAGTGCACAAATTCTGCACTGAGTCTCATTTATGTCAAGTAATGATTCTATGAGATGCATGTTATTATTATTCCTATGGAATAGGTGAGAAACTGAGGTAGAGGGGGTCAAATAATTTGCTCAAGATCACACAGCTAGGTCATAACAGAGTCAAATTCAAATCTAAATCATCTGAGCACATATCCTATATTCTTAAGCATACTACAGGCAGGCCAAAAAGACCAACCATCATTACATTTCATTTAAAACTTTATACCACAAGTATTTGGATCTCATTGAAAGAACCCAAAGATTGTTCTGACTTATATGTACTCTGACAAGACTGCTCAGCTGACAGCCAGAGTAATTTGAGGTAAAGTATTGTTTGTGTTTTCTGGCTATGTTTCTTCCCTTGGGAGTCCTAAGACCATTTAAAGTGTACCATAGAGTAGTTGTAAACAAAAGTTGTATGGAAGGTTGTGTCTACTTTGACAATGTCAGTTTGGTGGGATGCTTTACTTCCATTCAACAAAAAGAACATTAGGATGAATCAACAGAGACAAATGAAGCACTTAAATGAATTCACTTGAATAAAAACAAACCATTTTGAACCAAAAGAATGAATTCAATCAAGTTGTAATTTAGATTGTATTTTTTGGACTATAGTGAGTCTAATAGTTCATAATCTATTTCACTAACATACTTTTTTGTCATTGTTATTAATTCATCAAAAATCTGGAAAGAAAAATGTATCAGTACTTATACTAAAGGACAAGTGGTTGTGAATGACATACTGCAATTGAAAATCTAAGTTTCTTAAATTTTATGACTTTTCCTAGAGAGATGACTCCTGACCTATTTTAATGACACCATACTGTGTCACTTCATTGTTCTCAAAAGTGTTTAAAATATATATAATAGGATTTTACTATTATTAATTAGCTCTTTAAATTTGATATTAATTAAATCTTAAGTATATTCTCAGTGTAGTTCAATCAGCTCTTTTCTTCACTATTATAACTTTACCACTATTCTCATAAAATGTATTTTAATTTAGTAATTATAATTTTTATTAAAAATGGTGACAATTTATATAAAAATTAATTTTATAACAAATTGTGATACAGAGTGACAGTAACATAAACATAGTTGTAGTGATATGAAAATCATATATTACACCTGAGATGAAACATTTTGACAAATTATTTAGCAACATACTTGTGTTATTTTGCATCATGGTAAATAACAGACTGATAACTCAAAGTATGGGTAGAATAGAATACATTACCATTTGAAAGGTAATGCAATCATTTAATGACAGACTTTCCTAGTTAATCTCAAGGTATCTGAATGATGCTTTTGGTTGATTTAAACCATTTGCACTAAATGTCTTATCTTGACTTTAGTTCAAAACATTTATTTTGATAGATGACCATATGTATACTTAACAATGTATTTACTTACATATGTAAACCCTTTTTAACTTAGTTTCTAAAATTATATTATTTCAGTATACTTTTTCTTAGAGGAGAAAAACTGAAAAATGCATTTTTTTTTTCATTTCAACACATGTACACTTAGCTTTCCTTGAAAACTAGCATGAAAGGAAAGGAATAAATGTTCTAGATAAAGAACACTTGTAGGGCTGATTGTTCATAGGTGATTTTCTAGTGATTTAAACTTTTCAAGTAAGATCTATTTTATCAGACTAGTTTATGAATATTCTGACAACTTTTCCCTTCTTTATTAACAATTTTAATTTTTTTTTAATTTGCATGTGCTCACCAGAGGGAGAGAGAGAAGTGAAAAAGTACCTCCCCCATGGGACTAGTCACACCACACTCTCTTCTCCATTTTTCTTTTTGGGATTTTGGGCACGCATGCACATATACCAGACATGTTTCTCAAATCATCAGTTCTGGGACTGGAATGGTGTTGTCATCTATGTGAAGTCCAGCGACCTTAACCACCATGCCACTAACTGGCCCAACAATTTTATTTTATTTTATTTTATTTTACTTATTTTTGAGATTTTTGTTATAGAGTGCATGAGCTCACCAGAGAGACAGAAAGATAGAAAGCAAGAAATCACCCCCCAGGGTGGATGGTCAGGCCACAATCCCCTCTCCCATTCTCTTCCTGGGGTCTTGGGCACGCGCACTCACACACCTGATGTGAAGCCACCAGATCTGGGACTTGAACCACATTTGGCAATGTAGGAGTCCAGTAACATAACCACTATGCCATCTGCTGGTCCCCCAAGAATTTAAATTTAAAGACTATGGTTTTCCTCTGCATTCAATTAATATTCTAAAGCTGACTTCAAACTCCAGCTGAGAAAGAAAACTATTGACACTTATGTTGAAAATAACTAGGAGGCAAGAAGGTGGTATGATAGTTAAGGCAGCTAGATAATACATGACTAACCAACCAGTTTGGGTCTTGGACTCAGTAGCATGAAAAACACATTGGGAACATGTGTGTGCATACTTCAAATCCCAGCAGAATGGAGAAATGGAGAAGAAGGGATAGCAACATGACCATTCCCCTTGGGAGTTACTTTCTCACATTCTCTCTCTCTGGCCAGTGGATATATCTTCTGGCAAATTAAAAAATATAAATAAATAAGAAAATGATTAGGAGCACTGTGTGCTACTCGCATTTGATAATTATTAAATTTACCAGTACTAAAATCACCAAATAGTGAAGCTTCATTCTGTTTTAAAATGGTGATGAAAGACTCTTTCTGAGAATATATCACTTTATTTTTCCCTGGTACTTTCTTGAAGCCAATGACCTTAAATTAAATTAAATCTCAAAAGAATTCTAGTCTAATATATTAAAGTGGAGCATGAGTAGAAAAACAGCTCCTAAATGGAAGAGAGAACTTTTTCTACCTTTATGTTTCATAACATTCTAGTATTTTATCTCATAGGCATAAACTGCCAATAAAATTACAGATTACAAAGATTTATTTTTGGTTTCTTTTTCAAGGCAGCCTCTAAAATAGTAAATTGGTAAAGAATTGGAAGTAATCTATTAATACATTTACGTGGTAATGAGGGGAGAAGAAGAAGTATTTCCACAAAACACTTTGCTTCTTCCTCAGCTACTGTACTAACAAGTGATACAAAGATCCCATTGTAGATCATTGTAAAGTGGGTCCTCCAGCCATCCTATACACAAAGGTATACCATTCTCAAGTTCAGGAGAACTTTTATAGCCTTCATTGATTCATACATACGTGGGAAAACACTTCTTAACATAAATCCAAACTAAATGTGCAACAAAGCAAATAGTAATTTCTCTGGTGAAGCAGTCACCTGGCACCATTGCAGGCACACAAGATGGGCTCAAAACAAAAACACTTACTATCAAGTAAGAGCAGAATACATGAATATGACTGAGAAAGATGTGGAGCTTAATGAAAAATAATATCCAAAGGTCATTCTAGTGATCTGACTCTTAAGTTTTGCCTTTGAGAAGTTTATGGACTCAGAATTTCAGCAGTGTATTTCATTGTTGTTATCATAACTTAAGAATCATTTACATTCAGAGGGGTATCAAATCAGTTAACCTAACTATTGGGTTGTCAGGAAAATCATGACACAATTTTGTATGGAAAAACAGAACAAAATACATCATGACTTTTCCAACAACCCAATATAACCTTGGCCTGTGTGGTCAAGCTGGTAAAGTAAAAATCACCAGCTGCTAGTTTATGTGGTTATGTCCACCCTACTCCCCTCCTACCAACCAATCCTCCAGTAGACTTAACTGACCTCTGATTCTACTCTAATTTAACATAAAAATACATGGACAGGGCCTGGCAGTGGTGCAGCAGTAACACAAATGTATTCATGGACTCATGTGGGAAAGGTCTTGGGTGCCGGTCCTGGGACTCCATGGGTTGGACTGTGGTGTGGTGTGAGGACTCTGTTTGTCTCATTGTCTCATTGTCTCTTTCTCTGTCCTGCCCTCTCATGTTAGAAAGAAATAAAATGAAAATTTTAAAAAGCACATGGACAATCCCTAAGGCACATATAAACAATTAGGCAAACAAAATTCTTTGTAGATAAATGATGCTACATGTAAATTACAAAATTGCTCATCATTTTATTTTGCACCATACGTTGGAATACTTATACTTTGACAATGAAAACAATGGAATTTAAATCTATTGCTCTTGGTTCCAAGACTTTTATATAATTTCTTTCCATTATTTTTCTGAGTGAACTTTAGCTATATCTTTAAAAAAGTACACTTTGATTAAAATATTTAAAGGAAGTTCTGACCATTTCCCCCAAAAGTCTTTAAGAGGCTCTATGTGGAAGATTTTTAAATAAATAAATGACACTCATCAATAAAAGGATCTAGGAATAAATTCAAATTAAAGATAAGAAGTACAATGATTCTTCACAGAAAAAAAAAATCTTTGAAAATAGCTTATTATATCACATTATATTTAGAAAAGGTAAAGCATTTATAAGTGTAACAATAATTAGTAAATTGGATTTTTTAACAATAGTCTAATTATTTTTCAACATCTCTACCTCCAATTATTAAAAAGCAAACAAATATACCTGAAACTAGTACTAATAACTCCAGAATCATTTGAACTGTTTTCTTATTAATACAAGTCAAGAATAAAGATATGAACGGATAACTACAAATACACATTGCATTAAATTGGTCTAATTAGGAATTAGATGACTCAGCCTTCATTGCTTCCCCCCTTGCGTTCCCATCTCCAACATGTAAATAGAAACAATATTCTTTAATTAATTCTATTTACTGATCTCATTACAAAACAAACTCCACTAACTTTCACAGTACTCATAAGAACGAAGCATAAGTTTGAAAAAAAAAAAAAAAGACTCTATTTGAAATGGAGTAGAATTCGAAAGGCTATGACTACTTGCATTAAAAGTACTGAAGCAATTTAGCAGATGGTGTCCAGAGCCTTTAGAAGTAACTGGGTTCACAGGTAAAGGCCAAGATTTGCACTTAGAAGGAAGCAAGCATCCTGTCCTGACCAGGAGGCAGAGCAGTAGCATCTTCAGGGCATGACTTTGTTCTTTCAGTGAATATGAAGATCTCAAGGAAATCTCACTACAAAGACCTAGATGGCAGTGAACATGTGGGAATATTGCTAAGAATGATTTCTAAGAGGAAAGGTCAGGAGCTATGTGCAGAGGGAAAAAAGGTGTTCTTGTCTACAGATGGCCCATGAAAATCAAAAAGTAGACACAATAGTTGCCTTATCTTGAGTTTGTAGGCATGGAGAATCTAAATTGTTAAGGACACCATGCTAGAGCCTTGTAGACATAATGTGATCCCCCTTGGATTATTTGCCTTGGTCCAGTCCTCTTACTTTCTTTAGCATATACAATTCTTTCCATTTTGAATGTAGCTAAACCAAAAGTGAAACACAAGAACTCACATTTCCAGGTAATCAGGAAACCCAGAGGTGTAGGCAACCTCAGACACATTCCAGATGAGGAAGTGGAGGTCCTAAGCAGTTAAATGAATTAAATATACCTAAAACTGGTAAATTATGAATTCAAGGCTCTAAATATTAGAACAAACACTATAATGTTAATAATATATGTTTCACTGAATATAAATCATGCACAAGAAATTATGTAGTGAAAATAAATATACTCAAGTACTTAATAAATAAAGATATTTTCTATAGATTACCATAGAGAATAAATGTCTATTCAGGTGATTTTCTCATTAGAGAACTAATAGACTCCATTCATTAAAAGTCTAAATTTTAATTTATTTCTGTGCAGGTCTAACTTAAGAGACTCCTTACAAGTACAGGCCCTTGGTGCTATAAAGAACCTCAAGTCACTGAACCTCCTATTGTATTTAGATGTACAAGTTTGAAAAGCAGCAATTATTTACCATAGTTGCTCCTTATCATTTTTAAAAAATATGGGCCAATTAGGGATGCTGCAACTCATATATAAAGAAGAAACATTTACATGAGAATATTAATAAATCCCCAATGGTTCTATTAAGGAACTATTCTATAAATTGAGTCCATTTTCTGAGAGACATTCCCAGTCTTGGGTTTCACTAGAACCAAGCAACAACAAGGTTGAGGCCAATAACAGTCTTTCCCCTTCTTCCCAACCCACCAGATCCCAAGTACCACTATCAAGACTATACTTTTTCCACTTTATATTCAACCACTACAGCTTAATCTTGTCCCCTTCCCAACTCACTATACTCACTACTGTACCTAGCACCTAGATGAGTGGATGGATGGATAGATGGATGGATGGATGGATGGATGGATGGATGCAATGAATAAGCACATAAAATGTGTTTTTTCCCTACTATTATTTATAGGATTTGTTGACAATACCAGGATAAAGTCTTCTCTTCTGAGAGATGTCATTATTTTTCTTATTACAACTTACTAAACATTGGGACCAGCAGGTAACACAGTGGTTAAGGCACTGGACTCCCACATGGCTGACAGCAGTTTAAGTTCCAGATCTGGCAGCTTGAAAATCACGCTGGGTACATGTATTTGCATGCCCAAAATCACATGAGAAGAATGGAGGAGAAGGGATTGTGGTGTGACAATCCCCCGTGGGGTGTTTTCTCACTTTCCCTCTCATTGTCTCTCTGACTCTCTCCTGTTAGCTCACATGCCCTATGGCAAAACCTTTAAAAAAAAAAAAAGTAAAAATAAAAACAAAACAAAACAAAATCTTTCTCAGTGTCTGTGGCTGACTAGTTTCTAATTATAATAAAAACCTAAAGATACCATACTTGGATAGCATACCTCGGAATCTGGAAATTCAAGGAAAATGTCTGTCATGATGTCACTGGGAAAATTAGTATTTTCTAAATGTTAACTTCTATGTTGTTTAGCCATGTGCGGGTCTATCAGAGTGCAAGGGATTAGGACTGGAGTTAGGACTATAATTGAAATATTAACCTGAAAGGCTTCAAAAGTTAAAAAGAAAAAATGAAAAGAAGGAAAAAAATGAAAAGAAAAAACCCCTGAACATGACATTTGAAGGTGTGGTTTAGGCAAGTCCTAGCTTTACCTGCCAATGAAATTCAGTTCTGTTGTTAAAGGGAGGCATGAGTTATTTTACAGCCCAGGAGAAGGTAGAATATTAAATGCACCATTTGTTTATGCTGATAAAAATGCACTCATGAGACCAGCAGTTGGCATTATGGCTATGTTGCTGGACTCCCATGTAGTCAAAGGCAGTTCAAGACCCAGACCCAGTGGCTTAAACTCACACTGGGCACATGTGCGTGTGTGCCCAAGATCCCGAGAGGAGAACAGAGGAGAAGGGATTGTGGAATGGCCATCCCCCTGGGGGATGTTTTCTTGCTTGCTCTCTCTCTGTCTTTGTCTTTCTGGTGAGCACACGTGCCCTATAGCAAAAAAACTCTCAAAAAAAAAAAAGCACTCATGTCTGTGTGTATACATCCAGTAATGGAAATCATTACAATTGCTTTCCAGTTTATTCTCAATTAGTTGGGGAGGATTGCATCATTAGTGGGTCCCTGCCAGGACTTTTTCATAGGTTCTGGGCAGCTCTTTGGAAGGTGGGTAATGTAGATAGTAGGAAAGAAAACTCATTTCCTGGCCCTCAGAGAGTTGAGAAATGAAGTGAGGATTTATACTACTCACGGCTCTGCTTGCAGGCTCCTGTCCTCAGCCACATAGTTAGAAGGAATGTAGCCCTGAAGTTGCTGGCCAGGGCCGGCTCCCCGTTTCTCCAAGTGTCTGGCCAACCACCAGCCTTCATGAGAAGTATCCAGTACTTGGAGTTTGTCGCCAGCACGGAAGCTCAGATCCTCTGCAGTCCGAGCCTGATAGTCAAACAAAGCCACAAAGTAGTGGCCATGGCTTTTCTCAGGCTCCTGCCTTGATGACTGGGGAGCTTCAGGGGCACATCGGGCCCCTGGATTCTCAATCACCACTGGCTTGTCTGCCTCCTGGGACAAGCAGGGGAGATGGGATTCCACATACGCCCAGAGCCTCAAACAGACATTGCCCATGGTGCTAGTGGGAATGGGAGAGAGGCTTCTCTCCCCTTAATTTCTGCAGATCCACTTTCTGTTCCTCCACAAGCCAAAGTGAAATCAGCACCAACTCCTCATACTTCCGAGACTACAAAGTCCTGTTTCAGAGCAGCCCAGCGACGCGTCTGAAGCAAGCCTACCTGGAGAGACTCACCGGCTTGCTCTCTCTGGCTTTAGCTGTTGCCCCAAGCAAAATCCAGTGGGAGCTGGGCAGCTGCTCCGGTGGGAAGAGGCCTTTTCTTCTTGTCTGCTTAGGAATCCCACAACGACAATAAAATAAAATTAAGAGGACTTTATTTTGGGAAACATCTGAGAACACGAAAGAGCCATCTTGCCTTCTCTCCCGAGAAAAAGTTAACAAAGGAAAGATACTAACTCCAGGTAAAACGGCCGCACCTTGCCTCTGCCAGGACCTCTCTCCCTGCTTCAAGTCTGTTCCTGTCGTTTGACCAGTCCTGATCCCGGCTGCGCTTGCCTTTTTGCTAATGAGTAACCAACCAGCCGAGGGTATTGCCTTTAACATCCTGGGCTATGTGCAGGCTCTAATAATGTCTCTGTACTTCCTGGTTTCTTTTTGTCTGTGATTTAAACGAGATTCCTATCCTCCCTACTCCTACCTTCTCCAGCACCCTAGACAGGCCTGCCCCCTTAGCAGGGAGCCAAACTATGAAAGCAGCAGCAAAACCCATTTTCCTTTTTTTCACCCTGGAGAAACAGGCTAGTCCAGGTAGCTCTTTGTCTTGCTCTGTTCCCAACACAGAAACTTAGAGCAGAGGTTCCCCCTCTCCCTCCCGGCAAATATGAACAGGAATGTTTTGCCACCACTAGAGGAAATAAAACAGGCAAAGTAAAGCGTGTATTTGTTGCCCGACACAGGGAAACTGGGAGAGTACTATTGAGTCCCTAATTTTTTTTCACAACCAGGAATAGATTTGAAAAGCTTGTTTCAAAGTATATCCAGAGTCTGGAAAAATAAGAGAGCAGCTGACTCAAATGCTGAGAACCAGAAACACTGCTTTTTCCCACAGAGACACATTTAATTTTCCATCCTTCAAGTACTATTTCTGAAGCACACACACACACACACACACACACACACACACACACACATACACATACACACACACTCAAGGTGACCAGTAGAGAAAAGGGTAGAAGAAGGAGTCTTTGTGCTCTGCGGTGGAGGCTCCTCGTATCAAATTTTAACCTTCAAGCCTCTATTTGTTCTTACTACCTTCCTTGTCAAGAGCTCAGGACCTAACGGGGCTGAGATCAGGGCAGCCCTTCAAAGATGGGTGTGGGGTTTATTTCACGTCTCCTAATTCCAGGCAGCTGTCTCACGTTGCATTCCCTGGATCATGAGAGAGACTAGATCAACCATCAGTAGGGGGAGCATTCTAGTAGACAGCATTACAAAATTGTTCATATGTCGCTTGTTTCTGTATACTACAATTATTAAAACGCCTCTTGGAAACAGCTCTTCTAAGTGTTGCCATGGCCTTGAACCTGGCTAGTGTAGCCCTAGTAGAATCTCAGGACTGTTCTTTCTCAAATTTCAAAGCATTTTAAACAATCAGAACAATCAAATGAAAGAAAACGAAGCAGACTCCAGTCTCAGCACCACATGCTATTCCCTTGTGCTAAAGTCAGACACCAGTAATGCACAGGTCATTTAGTTAGAATGAGATCTTGTGTTGCATTCTCTGGCTTCACCAATCGTTTCTGGAGTCATAATAGAAGTAATGATTCTACAGGACTAGCAGAGCCAAAAGCTGAGCCCCATTTTACCTGTTGTTGATGATCGTTTTGTTTTGTAGTGATATAATATCTGAAATAGGATTAGTAAGTACCTATTTTAGATAGGAGGAAATATAATGATATAATACCAAAACCTTAAAGAACATGTTGTTCCAAACACATGAATCATAAAACTGTAGGATTCTAGGAATGCCCCTAAACAGGCACAGATGCTGTAAATCTTTCGTGAGACCTCTACGTGACCTAAGAATGAAAGATTTAGAAGCAGCCAAAGAGATGAGATCAAACCCAGGTTGTGAGTGAGATTTGAGACTTCAAAAATGTGAAGGTTCTAAATTCAAGTATGCCTTCACTATGATTATGACAAGGCATTCTGGAAAAAGACAAAGCAACAGACGGATGTGCACAGCACAGTCACCGAGCAAGTGAATGAAACTGAGAAAGCGGCCAACCATCCAAAGATGTCAGGGGAGCAATGGCCTGGGAAAGCAGAGCCAAGGGGTGGGAAAAGAAAGGGTGTCCTTGGGTGGATAGTTCCCCAATTCTCCAGTCACGCAATCTTTTACTCATTCCCCCCTGGTTTCTTTGAGCTAATCAATCACTAAATCCTGCTCAGTCTTCCTTTTCATTAATTCCAAAAACTTTTAAAAATATTTCTTCTAAATGACAACTGAGCACTACACAGAGAATATTCTTCCCTAGATATTCTAGAGGCTGCCTAACTAGTCTCCCTTCCTAACTAGTCTCCCTTCCTAACTAGTCTCTATCCTTGCTCATTTCCATCCCTGACTTCTTTTTTTAAAAACAAGATAGGTGGTATTCAATAATATTTTATAGAGTACTTTTGATAATGATGGCAATGACTGAGGTGATGTGAATTCTATATAGTAAGAGTAGCTATCTATTTTGGAGGACTCTCTATGGGCCAGGCTGTGCTAGGAAGGTTACCAATGATGTATCCTATAATTCTCACAAAATAAAAAAATAAAAACAAGAGAAAATACCTGTAAAACTGAGCCTTAGGTTAGGAAATTTGCCCAAAGTCACACAGCCACCAAGTGGCTGAACTATTAGTAACACCCTGGACTCAATCTGAATCCAGAGTCCAAGATTGTAAATCTTCAGTTTTTAATATCATTCTTTTATGTCAAATCCTAAGGAACCTCCAGCACATGTGTAGTAAAACCTCACTGCTTTTGCATAATATACAAACCTCTGCTAACTTTTTCAGCCTCGTGATCCTCACTCCTGCACATGAGCCCTGAGACAAACATCCAGCAGTTCATGAGGCCATTTTCCCACCTGTACCTCCGCACCCTCCTCCACTTGCTTTCCTGATGACTTCCCTTGTCGCTTTTCTTGGTTGGATTAGCATAATCTCTGTTGTTACAGAGTAGAGGGCTCTGCTCTGTGCACCTTAAAACCTGGCACACACTTCTACATGGAGGCTCATTGAGCTTTTCTTGGCTGTCTTATTTGTTTGCTTGTTCTGGGAGAACAAGACTTTCTTTCTCTGAATCATCTGTTCCTTATACAATGTTCATTTCATAAGTAGTAGATTCTCAGTAAGGATTTGTTGAATTAATTAATTAATACAAAGATGAAAGAAAGATGGGGTGATAGGTGGCATAGTGGTTAATGCACTGGATTCCCACATGGCTGACTACAGTTCAAGTCCTGGACCTGGAGGCTTGCTTTCTCACTTTCTCTCTCTCATAAAATTAAATAAAAATAAATTAATAAATCTTTAAAAAGAAGAAACAAAGAAAGGAAAGAAAGAAGGAAGCAGAGGAGGAAGAAGGAAGGAAGGAAAGAAGGAAGGGGGGGAGAAAGGAGAGAAGGGGAGGGCGATAGGAGGAAATCATTGGTGTGAGATACACTTACTCAAATACTCATTATTGAGAATGTAAGTTCTATAATGTGGAAAGTGCCAGAAGCACAAAGAAATGGACTTTCTGTCTCTTGCCTCTCAGTCCCTTTTCTCCCCCTTGCTGTTCCTTGAGTGCTGGATTCCTTCGTCAGCCTCCTAAACTGGTTCTGCCTGCAGTCACTCTCTCTCTCATACTCATAGCAAATTGCCACCACATTAATCTTCTTAATCACCCTCCTGCACAATAGCCTCCAACAAATTCTCATTGCCTGAAGATACAGCTTGAAATCAAGGCTAAAGAAGTTGTACTTTATCCAATTTTTATCACATGCCCCCTTTCAACATTCCGCCTCCATTATCACCTTACATTAGCCCTCCCCTCAGGCAACATGTGTATTGGGTCTACTAATACCTTATCCATTCCACGTCTGATCCAGTCCTCTTCGCTGTTCTTTTACTTAGTATTCCTTCCTTAGCATTCCAGCAGACTCCTGCCCGCCATTCAAGGTCCGAATAAAAATCCCACACCTCATTTAGGTCCTCATTGGTCATTTCTGCCAAAAGCAATTTTTCTCTCCCTTGAATTTTTCTAGCTTCTGCAATTCCCACCACGAATATACACACATGGCTGACTACAGTTCAAGTCCTGGACCTGGAGGCTTGCTTTCTCACTTTCTCTCTCTCATAAAATTAAATAAAAATAAATTAATAAATCTTTAAAAAGAAGAAACAAAGAAAGGAAAGAAAGAAGGAAGCAGAGGAGGAAGAAGGAAGGAAGGAAAGAAGGAAGGGGGGGAGAAAGGAGAGAAGGGGAGGGCGATAGGAGGAAATCATTGGTGTGAGATACACTTACTCAAATACTCATTATTGAGAATGTAAGTTCTATAATGTGGAAAGTGCCAGAAGCACAAAGAAATGGACTTTCTGTCTCTTGCCTCTCAGTCCCTTTTCTCCCCCTTGCTGTTCCTTGAGTGCTGGATTCCTTCGTCAGCCTCCTAAACTGGTTCTGCCTGCAGTCACTCTCTCTCTCATACTCATAGCAAATTGCCACCACATTAATCTTCTTAATCACCCTCCTGCACAATAGCCTCCAACAAATTCTCATTGCCTGAAGATACAGCTTGAAATCAAGGCTAAAGAAGTTGTACTTTATCCAATTTTTATCACATGCCCCCTTTCAACATTCCGCCTCCATTATCACCTTACATTAGCCCTCCCCTCAGGCAACATGTGTATTGGGTCTACTAATACCTTATCCATTCCACGTCTGATCCAGTCCTCTTCGCTGTTCTTTTACTTAGTATTCCTTCCTTAGCATTCCAGCAGACTCCTGCCCGCCATTCAAGGTCCGAATAAAAATCCCACACCTCATTTAGGTCCTCATTGGTCATTTCTGCCAAAAGCAATTTTTCTCTCCCTTGAATTTTTCTAGCTTCTGCAATTCCCACCACGAATATACATTAAAAGAATTTAACCACATTATATCTGGATTGCTGAACACTGCTACAGAAAACCCTATAGCCATTCCATTTTGTATCAGGACAAATTAATTTTCTCTGTCTTCTGCGAGGCCCTCAGCACTGCCCAACCTTTTTTATTATTATTATTTTTTTATATGCCAATCTGTTCAGCTTCATCTCTTAAACTTTCCAACCCTGTTCTAAACTGCCCACTATCCTTCTTAGGGTCTCTGTAGATACCCGCTTTCTCTGATGACCTTATTATCAAAATTCCCAGAATTAATTTGATATTAATTCATTTTCTTTTTCTTACATCTAACAAAAAATGTATTACATCAGCAAATACGTGTACTTTCTTCCAAGGACAAATATTTCTATTTACTTTCCCAATGTCTCCTTTTTCCTTTTCCTTCCTAATAAAATCTTACTTTTAAGAAGTAAAAAGCTCAGAACTAGCAGTTAGCATAATGGCTATGTTGCTGGATTCCCACATAGTCAACTGAGGTTCGTTTCCCAGAGCCGGTGGCTTAAAACTCACGCCAGGCGCATGTGCGTGCGTGCCCAAGATCCCGAGAGGAGAATGGAGGAAAAGGGATTGCGCTGTGGCCCTCCCCCCTGGGGGTGATTTCTCGCTTTCTGTCTCTCTGTCTGTCTCTGTCTGTCTGGCAAGCGCACGCGCCCTATAGCAAAAACCTCTCCAAAAAAAAGAAAGAAAGAAGCAAAAAGCTAAAGACTACACTTCCCAGCCCAACTTAAAGTTAGGACTGAAAAATAAATGAAAAATAAGCAGAAGTCATTGGGTGGGATTTCGGGAAATTGACTTGAAGGAGGAAGACTCCACTGGGATATCTATTCCTTTCTCTTCCCTCTTCCCCCCCCCCCCCCCCCCCCTCCTCTCCCCCCCCCCCCCACGCCCCCGTCTGGAATTCAGCTGAGTTAGATGGACTGCATAGAAACATACTTGGAATATAAAGTGACCCTGAAAATAGGAACGGATGGGCCAGCTGTGGTGGTATATTCCACAGGGTACAGTTGAGCAATGTTGGAGCCTATGAGAAGCCTGTGTTTGGGTCCTGGGCCAACCTGAACATGCCAGGTGCCTTGGAACATACTTGCTTGGATTCTTGTTGGTTGACAGGCTAGGGTGGGAGGATTGTGCACGGTAAGACCCTATTAATTGTACTCTTCTCTTTTTTCCTCTCTCTTTCTTAAGAAATAAATAAACTTTATAAAAATGGAAAGAGCAAAAAGTTAAAAGAAACCTGTGTTTCTGAGGCTTAGAAGTACCCACCTTCAGACTTCTTTGTAATAGGAAAGAAAAATGATCTCTATCTATGGAAAGTATAATTATTTTGATTATTTTATATAGAAATAAGACTAATTTTAACTAACACACTTTCACTAACAGAAAAGGTGCATAAATCATATGCTTACACACTAATATTATCCCCTTGTTATGTCTGATTACACCAATTAGCTCTTCTTGCCTTTTCTGTATAAGTGCCTCAGGCCCATAGTCAAATTCTCTCAAGCATCAAAGATAAAACAAAGAAACTGAATATACAAAAATAAATAAATAAATAAATAAATAAATGTAAGAAAGAGGAAAAATAAGAGAAAAAGAAAATATGTACATATCCTACTATAGTTCCTACCTTATCTCTTCCCTTTCTTAAGCACAATTATTAGAGAAATAGTGAATGTTTCCTTTCCTTTTTGTCTTTGTTTTACACTCCTACCGTATTCTGGCTTCATCTCATGCTGCTTTTCTGTAGGTGGTCGGCTGGATATCACCACTGCCCTGCTCTTTGCCAAATCAAGGCACTCTTTGACCGTTACTGAGTATCTGAGAAAGGCAGATGTTCTAAACCTTCCATGATGCCATACTCTTGATTTCCTCTTTATCTGAAAATCCTTTTTAGCATTTTGCAGGTTGGTCTTCCTCTTTCTATCTCTCAGAGTTGATATTAAATGGTAATCTTAGCTGGAACCTTTGGCAGAGTTCTTTTCTTCTTCTACACACACTACTAATGGCTAAGCTCACTGCATCCATCACTTCAAATGCTGATAACTTCCAAAACTACATCTTCACCTGAGTTGATCTGCTGAGCCACCAACTCCCATGACCATGACCTTATGGATATAAGCTCCCAAAATATCTCACAAAATTTCAAATTTAACAGATCCAAAAGAACATATTACAATTCTCTCAGAGCCCTTCATTTTCATGTGTTCTCTGCCTTGGTCAAAATTATATCAAACCAGGGGGACCAGCAGTTAGCGTAATGGCTATGTCGCTGGACTCCCACATAGTCAACCATGGTTCGTGTCCCGGACCCAGTGGCTTAAAACTAATGCCGGGCGAGTGTGCGTGCGTGCCCAAGATCACGAGAGGAGAATGGAGGAGATGGGATTGTGGCGTGGCCATCCCCCCTGGGGGGTGATTTCTCACTTTCTGTCTCTCTGTCTCTCTCTGTCTGCCTGGTGAGCGCACGTGCCCTATAGCAAAAACCTCTCAAAAAAAAAAAATATGTCAAACTAGAACCTTAAAAAACATCCTACGGGACCAGCAGATGGTTACATCACTGGACTCCCACATGGTCGACCATGGTTCAAGTCTTAGACCCAGCAGCTTGAAAGGGCACATGTGGGGCACATGTGGATGCTTGCCCAAAATCCTGAGAGGAGAGTTGAGGAGAAGGGACTGCAGTGTGGCCATTCCCCTAGAGGGGTGATTTCTTGTTTTCTGTCTTTCTGTCCCACCAGCAAGTGCATGCATCCTATAGCAAAGAAAACTCCCTTTAAAAAAAAAAAAAAAAAAGGCATCCTAATCTACACTTTTTTCCTTATCTCCTATAGCTGATTAGTGACTAAATTCTGTGATTTCAAATTGTTTAACATCTACTTTCTTCATCTGCTTTCTTGCCACACCGTTGATGTTGCCTGAACTCAGGACATCTTTGACTCTTTCTTTAACTCTTTAATCATCTCCAAATTGGAGATCCTCTCTCCCAAGTCCCATGTTCTTCCATAAAGTCACTCATATTGAGGATGGAGGTCATATTTAAGATGGCATAAAAGACACTCCATCGTGTCATCCCTACCTAACTCTATTCTACTGTACATGTATCATAGTTCTTGGGTAAACCAACTCTGGCTAACTTATGTTGAAAAAGGATATACTGAAATACTTGCAAAGTTTCTCAGAATCAACAGTAAAGGTAACAAACAAAATTTGTAAAGTCAACAGGAATAAAGCAAAATTGAGTGGTCAGATCACATTCAAATTTTTGCTACAAAGACAATGAATTATTGACTACCACCATCAAGGGCCAGTGACTCCATGACTGGATTCACTACCATTGCATGATAAATGGCACTCTCGCCTTAAGAGGCCCTTCTGTAGACACTACTTTCAGGGTTGAGAGAGAGCTCTCATAGTGGAAAATGGGACTCTGCCTCCCTAACTCACACAATGGCAGATCCGCACTCAGAGGAAAGAGGTTTATATCATAGATAGCATATAACAAAACAAAACAAAACAAAACAAAACAAAGGGCTGACTCCACAATGCAGTGATTAAGTGATGCTACTCATAGGGAACTGGATTCCACATGGTCAGTGGTGGTTGGATCCAGGCCCAAGTGACAAGAAAAATACACCTGATATGCATGTCTGTGCATGCCCCAAATCTTGATGGATGGAGAAGTGGGGGGGAAAGGATTTCAATATGACCACATCCCTTTGGGGACACACTTGCCTTCTAGCAATTAATGAATGAATTAATTAAAATTTCCACCCCATCTAGTTTTCCTCCAGATTCTTGCTTTCAACCCACATAAATCTCAGTGTCTCCAGATGCCATTCTTCTTTACATCTGCTGACCTTTGCTCAAGTCTCCTGTTTCTGCTTGATATAATTACCTCAATTCTTCTCCCTTTTCCTAACCTACAGTGTTTCAACTTATTTGACAGATAAATATGTACTTGTTTATCTTTTTGGAGTCATAAAAAGAGGTCTCAATCTTTATTGATTCTTTCCTGACCACTTTATTACATAGGATTGACTACACTTTTGTACCTTCCCCACCAAACCCTATACTCTTTGCATCATTTATCTTATTTCTATCTCACCCAATTGACTCTAATTTCTTTACTGAACTTCACTTACTTTGGATTTCCCAGACATATAGGATCTGCAATAATTTACGTCTTCCTTTCTAATTCTCATGTCTTTGTTTTGTTTAACTTCATTGGCTAAAACTCCTAATAAAATGTTAAGTAACTGAGGAGCTCGGTGTGTGACTTGGTCCTAACTGTAGTTGGAAAGCCTCTTCTGTTCTTCTGTTCCAACAACAAGATGTTGGCTTCTGTACAGAGGTACAATGTCAATAAATAAGTCAGTTTCTACTTACTGAGTATATTTAAAACAAGTACTCACTTCTACCAAATGCCTTTTCTGCAAAGATGGAGATAATCATATAATTTTTAAAACTCTCTTAATAAGATTACTAATAGATTGCCTAATAGTAAGTCATTCTTGCATTTCTATAATAAGTCAAACTTAGGTATGATTTGTTACCTTCTGAAAGTGCTGTTGGATGGTTGGCTGAAATAGTGTTAAGACTTTTGCATTGATATTCGAGATTGATTTATAAATTTCTTTTTGGTTAAAAAAAGAATAACTTGTTTAAATATAAAATTTTAACAAATAAACTTTGTATAACACTAGAATACTTCTGTTCATATCTATTAGAATGTGAAAGTAGATAGATGCTTAATTTTATAGATCAAACAAGAAAGGATCCAGGCTAGTAAGACCTATGATTGTTAAGGGAAATTAGCTAGGGCTGTGGACTTCCTTCTGTCCCTCTCATCTTTGATACAAAGAATTACTGGATGGGAGCCAGCAGATGGCATAATGGTTACATTGCTGGACTCCCATGTAGTCGACTGTAATTCAAGTTCTGAACCCGGTAGCTTAAACTCAGGCCGGGGGTGTGTGCATGCATGCCCAAGATCCCAAGAGGAGAATGAAGGGAGAAGGGATTGTGGCATGACCATTTCCCCTGAGGGGCGCTTTCTTGCTTTCTGTCTGTCTCTGTCTTTCTGGCAAGTGTGCATGCCCTACAGCAAAATTTTCCCTTAAGAAAAAAAATTTTTTTTTTAAGAATCACTGGATGGACATCAACATTCACAAGCATGTTCTAGAACAGTTTCTTCTTAAACTTTAATGTGCATATGAACCATTTGGAGATCTTATAAACCATAGATTTTGCTTCAGTGGGTCTGGGGTGAGACCTGGGAGTCTGTGTTTTTAACAAGCGCCCAGGCGATGTCTATGCTGCTGGTGACAGGGACACAGTTTTTGTAGCAATAATTTAGTGACTCAATACACAGCTTGATTCTCAAGTGGGACATCAGTCAATCTTCACTGACAATTGCTAACATTTTAAAAGCCCTACTCTCATCTCATCACTTAGATTCTTACTTTGGAAAAGATATTAAAGGCCATCTAGTCCCATGACCTAATTTTAGGGAAAAAGAAGCAGCCCAGAAACAAGTGAGTGGCTTTGGGTTGATGGTAAAGTCAGGAATACCCAGCCCTGCATAGGCAGATCTTTCCTCTTCACCACATAACTGCTTTTTTGCAAAAAAAAAAAAAAAAAAAAAACAGAAAAAAAGGGGATTCTGGACAATCCTTGGCTGGCCTAGGCAGATGACTCAGGGATTAGAAGATGAAAAGAACATTGGCTAAAGAGTATTTTGATTTATTAGGTTATCAGAAAAGTCTTGACATACTTCTGCATAGAAAAACATAGAAATAAAGAATGTTATGACTTTTCTGACAACCTAATAGAATGTGACTCTATTCAAGATCTCAGGACTAGGGTCCTCAGCTCCTGATTCTCAGTCTAGGCTTGTATTAGGCTAATAGCAATTAAAATTGTATCCTTCTAATTATGATGTCCACATATCATATAACCTAGATCACAGGTTCCCCATTCTTGTAATGCTACATTCTTTACACATCCTTCGCCATATCCCAATACATTAGTAAAATCCTAACCCAAGGAGGGGGCAGTGTATCATCTATATGGTCAATATTTTCAAATAAAAAGATTCCTGTAATAAGTTTATTCCGGTACTCAAATTCTAAAATATTAGCCATGAATAACAATAACAAATGTACTTTTTTTACTTACACATATATGATTCTATATAGAAGCAAAGAAGAAGATTATTACTTGAAACTTCCCAGATTTAGATTTTCCAATGTGCATGCCAAGTAATTGGGCAGAGCTTCAAGAATTTCCTGTTCAGCTTGGCCTTATTTTTGTCTCTTGATAAATTAAGTAGTATACTTGGCATTCTTTATTCTGGTATTGGACTATCTCTAAGTAACCACATTTAGATTTCTACTGTTCACATTAGTAGCTATTATTCAACTGTTTTTGTTTTAAGCAATTCTTTTTGTTTCTTGATTTAAAAAGAAAAAAATCTCATTATACTCATAAATTCCTACCTTTAAAGTCAAGCTCAAATAAATATTTTGGTTAAATTTAAATAAATACTACTAATAAACTTTTAAAAATAATGAAAGTCTGTTTTTAGTGGTTAGATATTTCTTAAGTGCTACACATTTCATTTTTTAATGCCATGCACTCACCAGAGAGAGATATAGGACAGAAATGGAGGGCGGGGAGAAGGCACTCTCCAATGGGGCATGATCACACTGTAATCCCCTCTCCTTCATTTCTTCATTCTGTTGGGATTTGGGGTATGCACACACAAGCTTCTGGCTTTTTTTTTTTTTTCCAAGTCACCCAAGGGCCAGGATTTGAACTTGATCAGCCATGTGGGATCTAGCTTCCTTAATCATTAGGTTACAGGGCTGGCCCAAGTGCCTGGTACTTTAAGTTTATAGTAATTATGTCTTAGTAATGTTTACACTGGGAAAAAATCAGTTGAGCCATATAATGTGTATTGGCACAGAAATGTACAGTCTCTTGAATAGGTGTCCTGGGTCATAAAAAAATGGAGCTGCTCATTTTGGAAGAATAACTACCTTTCAAAGCCATAATCTTCCTGGGACAATTTTAAGGTAAACATGTTAATATATAACAAAGTGTATTGGAAGAGAATTTGCTTTCGTCGGTTGAAGTTGAACAAGTCATACCTTGTGCCCTATGTATAGTAAAATGCATTTGTTTTACTTTAGTACAAAAAGTCAATAATCTATGTGCTATGCTAATCGTCACAAAGAAATATTCATTTCAGCATGCACGTATTTTTTACATCTCTATAGTCAAAACAAATTTCAGCATATAAAGTTTAAAAATAATATAAATGGGGCCAGCTACATAGTGTAGTGATTGAGGTGGCTGGATGCCAAATGGCTCACAACGTGGTTCAAGTCTCAGAGCTGACAACTTGAAAAACATGTTGGGCACAAGTGTGTGCATCCCCCAAGTCTCAAATGGAAAAGGAATTGTGATGTGGTCATCCTCCCTGGGAGGTACTTTCTCACTTTCCCTCCCTCTCTCTATGTGTTTCTCCAGTGAACACACACATCCTAGAGCAAAGAGTACAAATGAGGTCAGCACTATAGCAAAGAAGTTTAGTGCTATGCATAGAAAGCTAGATTCCATATGGCTCACTGCAGTTCAAGTCATATCCTCAGAAGCTTGAAAAACATGCCAATGGGACCAGCAGATGGCATGGTGGTTAAGGTATTGGCCTTCCCACATGGCTGACCATGATTCAAGACCCAGACCTGGTGGTATGCTTTCTCACTTTCTCTCTTTCTCTCTGGTCAGCCCATCTGCTACATAGAAAATTTCAAATAAGCGTAGTCTCTCTTATGAAAAACATCATTATAAACCAAAAATGTGATCAAATAAATGCTGTCATTGAAAAGGAAAATACATATTTAAATAAGGCATAAATTTATTTGGAAGTAATGTCTCCCTCTTTGAGTGAGATAATAGTTTTCTTTTATAATCTATTCCATACATAATCACCAAACACCTGCTACCAGGTATCAGGTATGGTGCTTGCTGTTGAGATTATAGATACGAAAAGAGAGAGAGCCTATATCATAGAATTTATAAACCAGTAGAGAAAGCAACACTAGACAAAGAGCATTTCCTAAATCTTAACAAAAGACTTGAGATGCTCCCTGAAAAAGGAAGTATCCCTATGGAATGGATCCTAGAAAATATAATAGGTTGTCATGAAAAAAATTGTTAAATTATAGAAGAATTTTGTGCATATGTGACTGATAAAAGAGGACAGCGATGCAAAAAGAATGCAGCATTGTGACTCTAGTGAGCTCTGATTTTAACAACCAGTTAGTATTATAGAATTTTGGTAAGAATGAGAGTCACACTCTAGGATAGATTAGGGTGAATGTATCATCCTACTACTGATACTAGTGGTACTAGTGGTACTAATTTCCTTTTTCAGATTCACTGAGCAACTTTCTATTCTCTGTTTTGGATTCCTGAATGTATTTAATAGCCTGCCAAGTATACCTGTTGTTAAGAATTAATACTTTTAAGTTCTGTTTTGTAAATATTATTCCTCAGTGAAGTTGAATAGATAAAATGTATTTTATAAATTTGATAATTTCTGGGTAATCTGATTTCTACAAAGTTTTAAAACATGCATTATTAAGAACCATTCTCTACATTAGAGTTGATTCTACTAATGTTGTACTGCTCTAAGACAATCAACCTGAAATGACTGTCAGCCTTACGTGGCACAATATTTTAGTGATGAAAGACAATGTACTAGATCTTGTCAGTGTCTTAAAAGAAATGGTAGCTGTTCTGGAAAAGTTTATCTAGGTCGGAGTTATGAGAAATGAGAGAAAACATCTAGAATAATAATCTTGAGCTTAAAGAAGTTAAGCTTAGAAATTGAACTATTAGATATTAAATTATTCAAATAACTGCTACCTCCCTGCTCTAATAATATGAGGAAGAATTTTTAAAAACAATCTTTCTGAACTGCACTATCTTTTAACATTCAATGTATCTGCTTTTTGTCACTTGTAAAAAATACCATTATGAATACTTTGAGGATTGTTACTAATATATATTTTATAAAAAATGATTTTTTTATTTTATATGATTCATAAACTTAGCCAAAGTCCCAAAAACTTAAGTCTAATTTTATTATACTCAAAATCTCATTTTCTTCTAGTCAGATACACTTCTAATTAAAAAACATCTTTTAAAAATTTTTTCATTGCCAAAGGGTATGTGTGCTCACCTGGGAGATAGGGAGAAAGCAACCCTCAATGAAGCATGGTCACGCTGCAATCCTTTTTCTTACATTTCTCTGTCCTGTCAGAATTGAGGGAATTTTTTTCAAGCTGTGAGGGCCAGGATTTGAACTACTGTACAGCATCAGCCCTACTTCTAATTTTACACCTACAAATGCAAGAATATAGTAGGAATTTATGTAAAGAACTGTGTAAAGAACTCGATGAGAGAAACATTTATTCTTTTAAGTAATGGCTTTCAATAATTATTCTTACGTACTGATAAACATTTCTAGTACATTGGACAAATTAAATAGAGGAAAATCATAATCAATGACTTTACAAATCTTAACTGGAAACAGAGAGATGGATTGAACTTAACAGGAAACAAAATGCATCAATATAAAACAACAATGGAAAATAAATTGAACAAAACTCCTCGTTGAAAACATTACATAACGAAGGTACTAAACTTATTAAAGATGAAAAGGGAAGGAGACAGTAACTGATCACCATTTAAAACTGTTCCAAGAAGACACTACGGTTCATGGTATATTTTCCTTGTGCATAATATTATGTAGGAAACAATTTTTCAGTTCATGCAATAATATTTATACTGCACTTTTCCATTTAAATGTGTTCATAAATATTAATCAATTCCCACAACAACACTGTGAGAGAGCTAAGAATTACCCAGAGTTGACAGACTGAGAGCTTAAAATGATGTTTAGCTATGATGCCAAGAACTGCTGAGGGAATTAATAAGAGAGCTGGCAAAAGTCTAAAATCCTGACTTTGGCTGCTGCTAGGATAAAGGAAACTGTCAGAGGGTTTACTTGTCTGGCCTTCTGTCTTCCTCACCGATACCTGATTCTACATTACCCCTGCATGCTTGGCAAAGCTACTACATATGCTTTCTAACCTAGCACTTTGTGATTCACAGAGTTAGGTATTTCACTTCTCCTTAGAAAAGGTTAAGAAAATTTTCAAATCCACAATGTGGAGACCTGGATCCAGAAGTCCCCTAGAGGTCCATTTGAGAGAGATTTGCTTAGAAGCTTCACAAGTAATAGAGTCACATTATGCAAAACTAAAACCGGGAGTCTGGGATTGACCCATCTGAATTCCTAAAGACTAAGATCGTTGCTTACATGCTTTTAATGTTAGAAAACTTGTGGTGTGTATGTGGCCTGTTGGTAACCAACTGTCCTCGTTCACCACATACTAAATGCCTCCCCTTGTCCACAGGACTTTCAGTGTTACATCTTCTCTCTGTCTCTGTCTCTCTCTTTAAATTTATTTTCTTTCTATCTAATTCTTAGAACACTTCTTGCCACCTCTGACCTCTCCTTTCTCTTGCTAATTTCAGAAGCCATTTCAATCTGAGGTATGTCTTGCCGTGTTCACACTGTGTGGTTTTCATTTTTTGCTGTTTAAAAAAATTTTTCCCCCTTTTTGGGTTGTTTTTGTGTTTTTTTTTTACCTCTTCATTTTCTTTTCCTTTTCCCTTTTTCTTTTTTTTTTTTTTAACCTTACTTTCTCACTCTGCTATTAATCTTCCACACACTGAGTGTCTAGACAGGCCTCAGTGCATGGTAGCCAAGCATCTGAATACTTCTAGAGTCATAAAAATCTTCTACCCTTACTGAACCTGCTGCCTGAAGAAAGAAACTCCTTTTTATAAATCTGAACTCAATATCTCTTTCTGTGCACACCACATTGCAAAACACAGTAGAGAGAAATTATCTCAGAAGTACCTTACAGTAAAGGGAAGCAGATGATCTTACAGTTGCAGAAATCTTCTCTAAGCAATTAGCCAAAAGTGAATACACCACCAAATGACTGAAATTCAGAGAAGAGACTACAGAGTGAGCAGCAGGGAGAAGGACAGAGCTGCAGAGAGCGCGGCTCATCTCCTCCCACATGCCTCTGAACTCTCAGTTGAAACCCAGTTGCACCTATTCTCTAGAAACAGTGAGGTCTTTGCAATATTCAGTTCCAAAGTCAAAAGTGCAGATTGCTTGGTGAGCATCACCTCCTCCCGCATATTCTGAATGCTTCGAATTAACTCCAAGAAATTAAGAAGAAATGTATAATCCATCAGATGACCAGAAACCACCACATAAGAAATATGAGAAACCAAGAAAATATCTCTCCCCGAAGAAAAAAAACAACCCTTCATCATCTACAGACAGTGGAATTCGTGGAAATGTCTGATAAAGAATTCAAAATATTGGGAACAGCAGGTTAGTGTAACGGCTATGTCGCTGGACTCCCATGTAGTGGCGCCTACCAGGCGCATGTGTGTGCGTGCCCAAGATCCCGAGAGGAGAATGTGGTGTGGTCATCCCCTCTGGGGGGGGGGGGATTTCTTACTTTCCCTCTGTCTCTCTCTGTCTTTCCGGCACATGCACGCACCCTAGAGCCACAAAAAAAAATTCTCAAAAAAAAAAATTAAAAATATTCATATTCATGGTGATAAAACTAAATGAGATGAAAGAGATGAGAGACAATGAACTCCAGATGGTGCAAGAGAAAAGAGACAATGAGTTCCAGGAGGTAAGAAAGTTCTTCCATGATTTGAAAGAAGAAATACACACCATAAAAAGGAGTCAGTTGGAACACTTAGAGATGAAGGCTATAATACAGGAAATCGAAACCTCCCCCAAAAGCATTAAAAGCAGATTAGACCATGCAGAAGAATGAATGTCAGATGTTGAAGAAAAATATCTCTAACCTAGAAAAAAATCACCAAAAAGACGAAAAAAAAAAATGAACATATATACGAGAAATACTGGATACCATTAAGCACCCAAACATCTGGAAAAGGAGTATCCCAGAAGGTGAAGAAACTAGTAAGGGCATTGATAATCTATTACATGAAATCCTGAAAACTGTCTCAATCTAGAGAGGCATTAAAATATCCAGACCCTTGGGAACCAGCAGTTAGCGTAATGGCTATGTCGCTGGACTCCCACGTAATCGACTGCGGTTCGCATCCCGGACCCGGTGGCTTAAAACTCATGCCGGGCGCGTGTGCATGTGTGCCCAAGATCCCGAGAGGAGAATGGAGGAGAAGGGATTGCGGCGTGACCATCCCCCCTGGGGGGTGATTTCTCGCTTTCTGTTTCTATGCCTCTCTCTGTCTGTCTGGCAAGCACACTTGCCCCATAGTGAAAACCTCTCCCCCCCCCCAAAAAAAAATCCAGACCCAAGAAATACAAAGAACCCCACATAGAATCAACTCAAGAAGATCTTCTCAAGGCACTTAATTGCCAGATTGGCTAAATCTGTATTCAAAGACAAGATACTAAAATTGGCAAGAGCGAAATGTCAGGTCATTTACAAAGTTTATCCCATTAGACAAACATCAGACCTCTCATCGGAAACCATGCAAACAAGGAAACAATGGGAAAATGTATTCTAAGCGTGAAATGAAAAACAATTTTAACCAATACTATACCCAGCAAGTTATCCTTCATATGGGAAGAAAAGATAAAAAACATTCTCAGATAAACAAAACCTGAAAAAATTTACAAACACCAAACTAGCTCTTCAAGAAGTTCTAAAGGGAGTACTTTACCAGGAAAACTAAAGACACACAGACAACAGGAGAACAAAGAGCAACCAAGAAAACGCTAGGGACTAGTCCGGAAATGCCAATAACAACGTTGAATGTTAACTTCCAGGATTTAAATGGAAAGATCGTACCATGGGAATACTGCAAATTCAACAGAAAAGAGATTGATTAAATGAAATTCAACTGGTGAAATAGAATTTTATGACTTTTGACTAAAATATTATTGATTTTTTTACTATGTTTTGCTTTCCAGATTTAAGGATTTTGCTTTCTTTTGAGCTGTTGATAGGTTCAGCCGTTTGTTAAAATGTTTTTTCTTTTTTGTTGTTGTTGTTGGTTGTTTGTTTTTAGTTGAAACATAAACTTTTTTCCCTTTGTGACCCTTCTGAAATGGGGAAATATTTGTGAGTATTCTTATTTTGTGGCAAAAGTGTTCATCTGCATAAGCAGAATAATACCTGTTGCCTTGCATAAGAAATTGGAGATATTTATTATTGTCAAGGTTTTGACTAGAATGTCATATCTGAAGATATGACCAGAAAACGATGGACTAAGGTATATCTCAACAGAAAGCCAACAGAATCTCTTGAAAAGATTGTCTGGTGCTATAAATAGTTTTGCCTGACAGAGGGGATGAGAGAAGCCATATGATAGAATTCGTACCATAAAATAACCTGAACTTTTCCAGCCAGGCATAGTAATCAGTAGAGATTGCAAAAGAGCAGCCACAACCAGAGGATTACCTTGAGGACGATTTTGAAGAAAGAAAAAGAGACTAATTTTTGCTAGCAGATGGTAAATTACAGGATTCTTGGTAGGCAGAACTGAGCTGGGAAGGTTCATGTGTGAATTGTGTGCTGGGTGTTTGCTTCTCAACAGTTTGAGTAGTTGACATGTAAATATTTTCTCAAAAATATTTGAAACCGTACTGTTTCTGTTGTTATAGAGTCGCAAACAAAATTATAACAAATATTTTGAAAGTTATCTTTAAAATTCAGTTTTTTGGAAATTCTGAATGTTGTTTATTAACTGTCAAGAACTATGGAGAATGAGCAAAATTTTTTTGATATGTAAAGTAAATGTTTGTGTGAAAATTTTAAAAATAAATAAATAAAAAGGAAAAAAGTCCTTTGCTGGGGGCCAACAAATGGCATAATGGTTACGTCACTGGACTCCCACATGGTTGACCATGGTTCAAGTCCTGGATCTGGCGGCTTGAAACTCATGCTGGGCATGCGTGCATGCATGCCCAAGATCCCTACAGAGGAACTGAGGAGAAGGGACTGCAGTGTGGTCATGCCTCTGGTGGGTAATTTCTCACTTTCTCTCTCACTGTCTCTGACTCTCTCTGTCCAGTGAGTGCATAATCCCTAAGGCAAAAACCTCTCAATAATAATAATAATTCTTTCCTTGCATCAGAGTAAGACTGGAAAGGTCTGACTCTGCTGGTCCCATCCCAGGTCTCTTCTCATCTGTGGCCCTCAGTCATCCTATCTCAGATCCCTAATGTTTTACAAGGCCACGCCAGGGCACAGGAGAATCTGAGAGGCTACCCTTGGTTTTATCTGTCATGACCAATACCACATCTCTTGGTTACCTAGGAGGCCAAGTACCCACCCTCTACCCTGCTGTGGGACCTCCCCATTGTCCTCTCCCTTGTCGAGTGCTCAGACAGAATGGAAGATCAGAGATTAAGTTAATTTTAGTCACTCAATCACTCAGAGCAGAGGGTTTGAGGGCTCAACTTTCACCAGACCTCCCTGATTCTTTTCTTCCCATCTCCTCATTGAACTATTCACTTTTTTTGAGAGAGAAACAGTTCTCACATATCCTTATCCATTCATTTCTCCAACTATAAATCATGAAACTGACTATGCTAGGTCCCCACGGCTTTGACTTTTCTATGGCTAATTACTATCTATGTGACTTGTACACGTTGGTGGTGTGTGTTGAAATCTTGTTATGCTCATTTCCTCATTTGCAAATATAGAAATGATCATAGTTTCTACACCATATGGATCATTGTGGGGATTAAATGAGTTTGGTTTTTTTTAATGCTTTTTTTATAATTATTTATTTTATTTTATTTATTCATTCATTTATCATTATTATTATTATTATTATTTAGTTTTACCAGAGAGAGACAGAGGATGAGAGTGAGAGAGAGAGGAAATGAGAAAGCAAGCCACCAGATTCAGGACTTGAACCCTGGTTGGCCATGTGGGAGTGTCCAGCACCTTAACCACCATGCCACCTGCTGGTCCCCTGAGTTTGTTAATAGATGTAAAATGCTTATAAAATTTTGACACAAAGCTCTCCAAAAGTTAGCTAATAATATTTTTTAGAATTACTTATTGTTATTTTTTAATCCGTTATAGGGCATGCACACTCACCAGAGAAAGAGAGAGGGAGAGACAGAAAGGGAGAAAAATCCATCAAGTCTGGGACTCAAACTGCAGTTGGCATGTGGAAGTCCAGAGCCTTAACCATCACACCATCTGCTTCCCCCGTTAATAATATTTTAAATTTTTGGTGTGATTATTTACATGCAAGTATTCAAGCTAAAAATAAATAAATAAATAAATAAATAAAATAAAAGAGAAAAGAATTCTTTCACCCTGAATCTAGCTCTTCTAACAGAATAACTTTCTTTTTAGGATGATTGTTTCTAGGGCCTGGACAGTGGTGGCACAAAGGTGGTGTAATGCTCTACATGGTTGACCCACATGGGATGACTCCAGATTCACATCCAGAGACCTCCCTGAGTATACCAGCATGTGTGTGCCCTTGATTTGGGTGGGACTGGCTAAGGCTGGGAGTGGAACTTGGCATGAAGATCCCATCCTAAGTGTTGCCCCTCTCTCTCTTATTGTTCATGAAAGAAAGAAAGAAACTATACAAATTAATGATTGATTCTGGTAAAGACTCAAAAGTCTGTTTTGAAACTAACATGAGAAATTAACTCTCTTGGGATTTGGGATTCTTTTGGGCCCTCCCTTAGAGATTTGGACCCTAGTCTTTCGCTCTGCTTTTAATCATGAAAAGAGTATCCCTCTCTCTCTCTCTCTCTCATAGAAAAAAAAATGAATAAAGAAACTTAAAAAGAAAAGGAAAACAGCAAATACATATACATTAGTCAATGTTTTGGTTGAATCCTATCACATGTCATACAAAGTTCTAGGTGCTGGAATTTGAGTATAGACACGTACACACACACACACACACACACACACACACACAGTCTGTGTTGTCATGGAGATTTGCATTATAGTGGGAGGAAAGAGAAGGATAATAAACATAATAAAGTGAGGTGAGATAAGTACTGTGGGGGGAACAAGGGAAAGGGAAATGAGAGTGAGAGTGAAATCTAATTCATCATCCAAACCATGAAGAAGTTACACAGATATCTGGGAAATGAGTATTCAGAGCAGAGTGAGAAGCCAATGTGAAGGCTCTAGGGGCAGCTCACACAGAGCATCTGAGGAACACAAGAAGGCTGGTTTGATTGCAGCAGAGTGAGAGCAAAGATAGGTTAAAAGAGATGAGAAAGGGTAAAAGGGTGGTGTGAGAAGAGACCAGACAATGTAGGTCTTGTAGCCCACCATGATGGCTTAGTCTTGATTTTAAGTGAGGCTCAAAACCATTGGATGGATATAAACAGAGAAAATGTAAAATCTGTTTTATGCTTAAAGGATTTCACCATCTGTTGGGTTGAGAATAGAATGAGGATGAAGAGGGGAAAAGTTAAAAGCAGGGGGACCTACTAGGAGGGTATAACAACATTCTATAATAGTATAAATATGAGGTAATCTGGATCAAGGTGGTAAAGTGACAGTAGTTAGAAATGGTTAGATTCTGGATATATTTTTATGGTGAAGGTATAGCATTTGAAAAGGTACTAGATAGGAAATGAAAAAAGAAGAAAGGCATCAAGAACTCTAAGCACTTTTGCTTGAGAGACTGTAAAACACAGAGCTTTCATTAACTGTCAAGAGGAAGACTGGGTACAGTAGAATTTGGAGGAATGATCAGGAGGTCATGTTATATAGATTGAGTTTAAAATGCATATTTGGGGACCAGCAGCATAATGGTTACGTCACTGGACATAGTTGAATACCATTCGAGTCCCCGACCCGGTGGCTTGAAACTCATGCTGGTCATGTGTGCATGTGTACCCAAAATCCCAAGAGGAAAATGGAGGAGAGGGAATTGTGGCATGTCCATCACCCCCTGGAAGGTGATTTCTTGCTTTCTATCTCTGTCCCTCTGGCAAGCACACAAGCCCTATAGCAAAAGTCTCTTAAAAAGAAAAAGAAAAAGAAAAAGAAAAAGAAAAAGAAAAAGAAAAAGAAAAAGAAAAAGAAAAAGAAAAAGAAAAAGAAAAAGAAAAAGAAAAAGAAATGGATGCCTATTGAATCTATTAAATGGAGGAGTCGATTGGATGCTGTATTTACAAATCTGAATTTCAGAGGAAAGTTCAAGGTTAGAAATACAACTATAGATGTTTTCAAAGCATAGATGTATTTTTAAGTCACCAAATCAGACCGGTGATTTAGAGAAGAAAAGATAGGAGGAAGAAGGAAGGGAAGAGATTCAAGGTTTAGACATTGGGAAGACAAAAAGGATCCCGCAAAGAAAACAAACAAGAAGCAACAACTGAAGAAGGAGTAGGGTTTCTATAAGCCAGGTAAAAAGTGTTTACCAAGAAAAGAATGATCAACTGTTTATTTTATCCACAGGTAAAATAAAATGAGGCCTGAGGACCCTCATTGGACTAAACAAATTAGTAACACAGTAACACAGTTTTGGTGGAGTATTGGAGGGAAAAGTTCATCTTCCTGTTCTTTAGAGAAAAGGGAAGTCAGTCTTGTGGTGCAGTGGTTAGGCACAATGCAAAGGAACTGGCCTCCTACATGGTGACACAGGGTTTTAATCCCAGGCCTACTGATTTTTATACCATGTACCCAGGATCCTACCAGATGGAGAACTGGAAGAAAAATGATTGCAGTATGACCAGTCCCCATTAGGGGATTCCTTCATGCTCACTCTCTCTCTCTATCTCTCATGCACATGCATGCATCCTCTGCATTAAAAGAGAGAGAGAATGAGAAAGTAGGGATTTCAGGCAGTGAGACAACTGTTTCAATCAGTTTTCATCAAAGGTGAGCAGTGAAATTCACGTATAGAAAAAAAAATTTGTCTTAAGATGTGAAAAATAGTAGCATGTTTGTATGATGAAGAGAATAATTTAGTAGGAATCAAAATATTGTTAGGGCAAAGGAGTAAAGGTAATATTTTTAAGAGGATGAGGTCTGGTGCCTAAGTGGAGGGTTGGCTTTACATGTAAGTGCAGATAATTTATAGTAGTGATTCTCAAACTTCAGTGTGCATCAGAATCACTGGGAGGTTTTGTTAAAATACAGATTGCTGCCTCCCCACCCCAAGCTTGTGAGTCAGTATTTCTTAGGTGAGACCCAATCATTTGTTTCTAACAAGTTCCTAGGAACTGCTGCAGGTATGAGAGCCATAATACAAGAAACCTCCCCAATAGTGTAACAGAAAAGTGAGGTGGAACACATATGTATGAATGCTAACAGACAGCTTAATATGGTGGGTAGGAGCTTAAGGAAGTTTTTGTTTTTTGTTTCTGATTGCTTCTATTTTCTCAGAAAATAGAAGGTTGGTCAATATCTAAGAGAGAAGGAGAAGGTGGTAAGAGTCTGATCAGAGAAAAAACATAAACTTACTCTCTAGGACAGCAGTACAGCAAATGCATCAAGGCTACAAAGTGTGATTGCCTAGTAGCGTTAAGTATTCATTGAAACACACATGTAATGGTTGTGTATATTTTCTTCAACCAGAACCAATTGCTTAGGTGTAAATGCAGAGAACAAAAAGAGATAAACCAGTGTATCTATTACCTCCAAAGAGATAACCCATATATGTGTTAGTTATTGCTGCATAACAAGTAATGTCAAAACTCAGTGGCTTAAAATAATATCTATTATTCAGGAATCTATAGTCATCTGGGTAGTATTGTTGATTTGGACCTGGCCTAACTGATCATGGCTGGGCTCATTCATGTGGTCAGTTCACAGGTCAGCTGGGGCCTGAATGATTTCATATGGCATCACTCATATACTTGTCAGTGCAGTTTACTGACTGTACAGGTTGTGATGACAGGAGTTATTGGGATGATGCCTCTAGCATCATCTAGAAGCTAGCCCAGCCTTATTCACATAACAGAAGAAGAGTTTTCTAGAAGAGTATAGAATCCCTCAAGGCCTCTTGTGACTCAGGCTATGAGGTGACAGAACGTCACCTTCCACTGCATGCTTTTGGTCAAAGCAAATCACAAGGTTGGATCACATTCAAGAAACAGAAAAACAAACTCAATGCCTTGATGAGCACTATTGAGGAGTCATATAATAAGGGACATGGATACAAAAAAAGAAAAAGAATTATGGTGGCTTTTAAAATGTATCACGACCACAGTTATGATTTTTCTAAGAAAATGAAAAGATGAGAGAAGAATGAATGTACAGAGGAATTGGGGATATATTAAACTTGATAAAAAGAAGTGAGAACATATTGACAATGCAGTACAGTGAAATGGAGGTGAGAATCATCAGACTGTAAATACCACCTCAAAGGATGATTGGAGTTGGGCACCTGAAGAAATGAAGTGGAAAAACAGAGGGAGACAGTAAGAGAGTGGTATGCTTGCTTTTGAGATAATGGAGGAGGTGGAAGTAGGTGGTTGAGAAAATGTGGGTGACAAGATACTCATAAAAGAGGAATTAAAGAATTTGAGAGACCATGGAATTTAAATAACTGAAAATGAAGACCAAGTCAGATGGAAAAATTATACTTTGAGAGCTAAAATCTTCAAGGAATATTTAGGAGACTGGGGAGCGACTAAGGTAGCTTGGTGTGTGCGTATGTGTGTGTATGCAGTTTGTATGTTGGAATAAGTTTGTAAGGATATTCATTCAGCTTATATCAGCAGTAACTTCTTGTAAAAAAAATAAATGTGTGAATTTGTAAGAAGGAATTTTTACTTTAATCCTATTTGCTCCTTTTTTGCTGTTGCTTCACAACACACATGTATTATACATATAACTTTAATGTAGAGGAAAAGTTCAAGCAAAAAAGTTAAACAGAGCTCTTAAGAAAGCAAGAGCATTGGACTTCTTGTCACATAGAGGAGAATTTGGATTTTATCTGTGAAATGAGTATGTTCTCACCTACGATCATGCCATGATGATTGAAGTCATTATCTAATGTTCTTTTTTTTTTTTTTTTGGAGAGATTTTCACTGTAGGGCGTGTGCACTCGCCAGACAGACAGAGAGAGACAGAGAGACAGAAAGCGAGAAATCACCCCCCGGGGGGATGGTCACGGCGCAATCCCTTCTCCTCCATTCTCCTCTTGGGATCTTGGGCACGCACGCACACGCGCCCGGCGTGAGTTTTAAGCCACCGGGTCCGGGACACGAACCGCGGTCGACTACGTGGGAGTCCAACGACATAGCCATTACGCTAACTGCTGGTTCCCATTATCTAATGTTCTTAATACAATGTCTGGCATATGGAAGCAGCTCAATAATATCTGCTGTTTTTCCATTCACTGACAAGTCTCCCCCACATATGTACACACAGTGTGAGTGTGTGTTTGTGCATACCACAGAGAGAGAAGTGGGACATACGGACACAGAAGTTCTGCACTTTCCTTGGAATACTCTCATATTGAAGGATGAAAGGGCAGAAAGAAAAAAGAGGGAAAAAATGAACATATTGTTGTTTATACTGCTTACCTGGATAATTTCCAGAACAGATTAATAATAGTTATAAAGTAAGTATATACTGACACTTGCACTGTAAGCTATAAGCAGCAATTATTCAGCCAGTCTCATTAAGAACTGTTCACATGTCCAAATGACACTTTAAAAATATAACTTTAAGAACAATCATAAATTGCAAAAGATAAAATGTACTATTAATGAAGAGCCAACAGTCACAATAAGGAGAATTTAGTAGAAGGTATTGTCACAGTATAGTCAAAACCTAGTAGAAACTAGGGAAACTGTGAAACTGATGAAAAAATATATGAACATAAGTTCCTAAAATAAATATTTTTATGTATGATGTACTGAAAGAATAAAAATTGCTGGGTACTTTTATTCAAGATAGGCTCCTAAAACGCGAGGATAAGTCATCTGTATCCTGTAATTATTTATATTACCTTCATATGAGCGATTGGTTTAGGCAGTGAAAAGTTACCAAAGATCAAATTAAAAGTTAGTAGCTGATGCATTTCCACTAGCATTTGACAAGACTAAAAATTCATGGTTGTCAGAACACAACTTGAAATTGTACTGATTAAAACCTGTATTATAAATCTGTGAAATGCGAGTCGTGAGCAATTGATTATTGAGAACCCAAGATCCAGAGTTTCAGTGAAAGATAGTGCCTCTTGCCTTTGAGTAAAAAGCTTCCTTGCAGCCATTCAAAACTTCACAATGGATAAGGTAGAAATTAAGAACTAGAAATTCATTCATCCATTCAATGGACATTATATGCCAGGTTGTGTGACAGGCACTGAGATATGAAGATGAACAAGACGAAGTCCCCTGTCTGAAATAACTTACAGCTAGTGGAAAACGCTGACATAAAAAAAAAAATGATTATACAACACAGAAGAAAAGATATCTTCAGGTTTCTTCAGCTAGACAAAATAGTTGGTGTTATTTCCAAGAGTAATATGGAAGATAGCCTGCAAGGGAATGGGAATGGGAGTGGTAATTGGGAAATAAAAATGGGGAAGAATATTTTAAGCAGAATGTACATTGCAAACTGAAGAAACTTTGTCAGACTATCTTGCTCCTCTATTTTATATCCAGTCTTTTATTGTAGTAAACAGGTTATGCATTATCTCCTTCTCTAAACTACAGGCCCCTAGGGAAAGTACTCATTTTATCTACTTTTGTATTATGTTAGCTACCACAGTTCTTGGCACACAAGAGATTCTCAATAAGCATTTGTTAAACTAAACTAAGAAGTAAGCCAAAAATTTACTGCTCTGAAAAGAAAGGGGGAAAAAAGGCTGCTTCAATAGAGTATGTCAACCAATGTGCCCAGAATTATATTTATGCTAAGATTTTGGTTGGCTCTGTCTTGTGGGCTTAGAGGAAGTCCAGAGCTACATAAACCCAGGTTAGCCCACTCACCTGGGCCAGCTTTTTCTGTTTGCCTCAGCATGCTAAATAAACATTACCATTTCCTATGAGCCATCAAGTGAACACATTTGGAAAACTCTGGATTAAACATTTGTGATGGTTCTCATTGAGTTACTACTTTTGCATTAGGACAGAGGAGACCACAGATGGACCAGAAAGAGAAGATAACAACATGAACAGTAGATTGGAGAAAAACTGACCAACAGATGAAACCACCATTCCCAGATACATTTTTACAGCATGGGATAAGTTTTGCAGAACATACAGAAGTGAATAAGCTTTTAGACGAAGGGCTGCTGCAGTGGATGCCACAGGTGCCCTAGATCACATCTCCTTAGCCTACTTATGATTTCTGCCACAGCTCACGACATGGTCATTTTTAAAATTTATTTTTCATTTTATGATTTTGTATTACATTTAATCATTGTACATCTCTATAGCACACAATGTGGTTTTTTTGAAGTATGCAAGCAGTACATACAACATGGTCATTTTCATGTGAGTTTAGTCTATTAGCACCCTCACAGTGATCCCTCTCTGAGGTCAAAGGAGTTTGAGCTCAAACAGCCTAAATGCTGGTGGGTAATTCTCATGAAGGAATGGGAATTGGTGAATAAATACTCAGTCTCTCCTTCCAGTGGAGAGTTCTGAGGAGGGATCCTGGGTTTCATTGGACATCCCCGTGGAAGTGAACCACTGTTGTCTACAACACTGACCTTGATATTGCTCTTTTATATTGTTACTGACTCTCTCTCCCCACAATTTTACTGCTGATTTCTGAGATGCCTCCAAAAACATACTTGTAACCAAGACCTTGTCTCGGTCTCTGCTTTTAGGGCAACCTAACCAAGAGAACGATTACAGTACTGAAAGTAACTTTTGAGTGTCTATAAATTTTCTGTAAGTGATAATAAGGGGTCAAACATGAGAATTCAAAATCTCAGCTTATAATGCTGTACAAAAGAATCATAGAAGCATAAAACCAGCTAAGCTCGGAAGAAGTGAAAGTTTGACCTAAGAACATTGTCTTATCATAACAAAAAAGTTTTCAGTGATTACTTAAGGCCAAGAGAGTTGCAAAAAAAAAAAAAAATCATACCACCACATAACATTTTTCTATATTGTTAGGTGTGTTCGTGCATGTAATTATACACTATAGAATATGTGACAGATTGTGTCATGTTCAACTGCAACATTTAGTCACTTCCTAAAAAGGCCCTAGTTCAACGTTTGTTGAAGTCAATGACTTAACTCCAACTGATACTGTAGATGGACATCGGTGTTCAGAGCAAGCAAAGCTAGGGAAACTATCTGACCAATTCAATAAGAATCTGTAAGTGGATGCCAATTGGTCTTTTCATATGGTTAGCTCTCCCGTGGACATTCCATTTCATTCATGGAAGTAAATATGCTGCCTGAAAGTCTGGAGACAAAGAAGTTACGGATTGAAGCCTGAGCCACAGGGACTGTCTGTCTGTATTACAGTTTATAAGGGATTCTTGAAATATATACATACTCAGATCCCCTGGAAGACTCAAACTTTAACTCACCTAAATATTCGAACATTTGGAATCAGGACATAAATGGGAACAGACAAAAGGATAGTCAAGGACGTAAGAATCATTTTAGTCTGCTCACATATTGTTTTCTACTATTACCACAAAAACTCGAACCTGATCCCAAACCCATCTCACAAATTTCCCATAACCCATAGTAATAACAACCCCTAAGAAGGCCTGGCTTCAATGTTTCTATCATTATGATTTACAGATTTTGTACATACTAGTGTAAGTTCACATTTAAATTAGGGATTTTGTTTGTTTTGCTTTGCTTCAAATTTTCCTCAGCATTCAGAGAACAGCAATCATTTTTTCTCAACCCAGCCCTCAAGGAAAGATTTTTGTGCAGTAGGAAAGAGAGACAGTTCTTGGTTTTGTAATCCAGGATCGACTCTAGACTCTAATAGAGAAATAGCAAAGGATGCTGTATTCATTTGCTAATGTTGCAATATGAAAACATCATACTGAATGGCTTAAACATAAAAAATGTAATTTCTCACAGTTTTGGAAGCTAGGATAGAAAATCACACTGTTAGCCAGTTTGATTCCTCTGAAGTCTGTCACTTAGCATGCTGATGGGTACCTTCTCCCTTTGACCTCATATGCTCTTTTCCTGGGCATCTCTACTATCTCTTTCTGTATGCAAATTTCCTCTCATAAAGCTGCCAATCTGAATGGATTTGGGCACACCCTAGCACCTCATTTTAACTTTATCACATCTTAAGAGACTCTATCTCCAAATATAGTCATTTTCTGAGGTACTATGGTTTAGGAACTCAACAATGAATTTTGGAAGGACACAATTTGGCCTATAACAAATACAAAGGCACATTTTATTTTCAAGATCTATCCTTTTAAAATAAACTAATTACAAAAACCTTTCAAAAAAGTTTGTTTCAAAATGAATGCATAGAACATGTCTCAAGGAGAGTAGTCAGATATAAAGAAAAGTATAGGATGCCAATTTAAATTTCAGCTTAACAAATAATTTTTTAGTATTAGTATGTCTATGGCATATTTGAGACATTCGAATTTAATTGGGCATTGTGTATTTTTATCTGGCAATGTTTGTCTCAAGGAAATAGGATGTAGAATACTATAATGAGCCTTTTTATGGGACCTATGCCCTGTTTCATTATAAATTTACATCCCCTGCATGAAAAGAAAACAAAACTGTCCACATGAACTTGGGGATCTAAATGCAGAGAGAATTGGGTGCTGATATGAATTTGGGATTCTGGAAAAAAAAAAAAAAAGCCAGCTTTGCAGAGTGTCCTGGGGCAACATGAGACGGTGACTAGAATAGGAACAGTGGGTCACGTGTAGCTAAAGAGGTCTGATGTAGCCGCCCCTGCTTACCCCAGCATGGTATATACCTTTTCTCCTGTGGTTCCAAAGGTGAAGATTTCCTCTAACTATATAAAAGTACAAGGGTTGGCTGAGCATGGGGCGGCAAGCCGAAATAGTCCCATCATTTGGGTTAAAACAAAACATTTTATTCATTTATTTATTTTTTTGACAATGCTGTAACTACAGGTGTTTCAGCATTTATGCACCAAGGATGGTTACTGAGAATGTGGTCACTGCGGCCAGAAGCTATCGGAGACAGTTGGGATTGTCTGGATCAGGAAAAGCCATTTGTATGAGTGCCATTAACCAAGGATGACAATCCTCCCCACAAACTCTTCTGCAATGTGTTGGCCCTTCTGTAATTTAGAAGCCCATGAGAATGCAAAAGTATTTTGCAGTGACCATCGATCAAAGAGACATGAAGTTTAAACTTGAACTGGCTGCATTTGCCTTGAGTTTATCCACATTTGATTTCCAGCCTAACTGGGTAAATCAAAATTCCTTATCCTAAACTGTTAGAGCTGATTATTCGAATCTAAAAGAGAAGCTTAAAATTTATTCTAATTAAATAAACTTCAATCCTTTGCTTCCTTGCTTAAGATCTTTTTGTCTTCATTTACTACTTCATTCATTTGCTTTAACTTTTACCATGAGTGAGAGAGACCGAGAGAGAAAGTGAGGAACAGCAGCCCCAACAGGATCTTGACACTGCAATCCACCCCCAGCTTCGGCAAGCCCAAGGTCATGGGCATACAGTTGCCCAGCCTACTCAGGGAGGTCTCTAGACACGAACCTGAAACCTTCCCATTGTGTCAGCCTTGTCGAGTGCTGTGGTTTATTGTGTGCCACCATTTGGCACCTGAGATATTTTTAAATCACAATTCTGTCATTTAATATTTTAGCTCTATTTCCAAGAGGCACTCTTTTCATATTTTAAACATTAAGCTGCCTACCAAAGGACTTCATCCCATCACATCCTCCTTTTCTGCCATCAAAAATAAATATGCACATAAAACACATACAGAAATTTCTAACTGGACTTATCTTTTTGTGGAAAGAGCAGAGATGGAGAGTAGAAAATAAAGCTTTATTTTATCAAGAATTTTTAAGATTAGTAAAGAAAGCAAATGAAAACTATTCCTCATGCAAAACTACTGCCATCTAGAGGCCTCCACAAAGCATTGCAAATCTGTTTGTGATTCTATTTAGCTTAAATGGTTAATATTTAAGCGCCGGTGATTAATTTTAAGCATATTTCTTAAATTTTCAAACTACTAAATAAACTTTATTGCTATCACTATTATAAATTATATAGGCCACAGAAGACATGTAGTTTTACATATGGCTAGATTATATAAAAAATTGAACATTACAATGTTTAATTTGGAGTATTTAGAAAAACACGTTTTAAACTGCTGAAAAATTAAACAGGCCATTTCCTTCCATCCCCAAAGAAATAGTGTGGCAAATAACATTTACAACACAAATGTTTAAATACAGTATTATACACAAAAGACCATTTAGTGAGTTGCTTTGGAGTCTAAAACTTGAGCTAGCTAATCATAAAGTTATCATTTAAATAAATAGTGAATAACAAATCAAGTAAAAGTCATATCTAAGGTTAAAGTTACTAAATTATAGCATTTCTCTAAGTAAAAGAGAGGTCAGGTATAATGATGAAATTCAATTCCAAATTATGAGTAATATCCTAACATATTATTCCTGAGCATTTATAAATTAACTCCCTAAACTCCCTAATTACAAGAAGAAACTCAGTACATGGAATAGTAAAAAAAAAAAAAAAAGAAAAGAAAAGAAAAATAAACTAAAACTTAAAATAAAGAACTTTTGGGGACCAGCAGTTAGCATAATGGCTATGTCACTGGACTCCCATGTAGTCGATTGCGGTTCGAGTCCCAGACCTGGTGGCTTAAACTCATGCTGGGCACATGTGCGTGCATGCCCAAAATCCTGAGAGGAAGGAGGTGGAGGGATTGCAGCATGGCCATCCCCCCCTGGGGTGGGGGGTGATTTCTCACTTTCTCTCTCTGTCTCTCTCTGTCTTTCTGGCGAGCTCACGGGCCCTATAGCAAAAACCTCTCCAAAAAAAGAAAAGAAAAAAAAAAAAAACTTTCATGAGTGACAAAAATAAATAAAATAAAATAAAACTTTGCAATATGGTATAAATATTACATATAAACAGCCCAACCTCAGAGGCAACAGGCAGTAGTAAACTGAACTGCAGTTCTGTAAGCTGCATGCTCAAACATAGGTTTAGATTCTGAGTTGAATATTTTATTCTATGAAATATCTGGTATATTCAAATTTAATTGGACGTTCTGTATTTTATCTGGCAATGTTTATCTCAAGAAAATAGGGTGAATCTGGGACCAGCAGATGGTGTAATGGCTACGTCATTAGACTCCCATACAGTCAACCACAGTTCAAGTCCCGGACCCAGTGGCTTAAACTCACGTCGGGGGCATGTGTGCATGTGTGTGTGTGTGTGTCCAAGATCCTGAGAGGAGAAAGGAGGAGAAGGGACTGTGGTGTGGCCATCCCTCCTGGGGGGTGATTTCTTACTTTCTGTCCCTCTGTCTCTTTCTGGCGAACACACAAGCAAAAACCTCTCCAAAAAAAAAAAAAAAAAAAGAAAAGAAAGAAAAAGAATATAGGGTGAATCACTTCAGGTGATTCAAGACCCTGATTAGTTGAAAGCATGGGGGAAGGAGACTGAAGCATAACAGGATGCTGTCAGGGCTGCTTGTTTCTACCATTCCTTTCCTCTCTCGCAATAAATAAGCTTTAAAAAAATTATACATAAGTAAACGTATCTAAATTTACAAACCAGCAAATACTGTAAGTCAAGTTCAAGTCCTTTGAGCATCTTTCAAATGGCAAATATTTGCTACATACACCAGCACTGATTAGAGGCAAATCATGTTATTGACCTATTCTGCCCACACTGCCTTAACAGATAAGTTTCTTAGTTTTGGAGGATGGGAGTCCAAGATCAAGGTGCCCTTAGGGTTGGATTCTGCTAAGACCTTTCTCCTCACCTTGTAGAGAGCCATCTTCTCTTTGTGTCTTTACATGACCTTTCTTCTGTGCTTGCACCTCCAGGTCTCTTCCTCTCTATATACGTATACTAACCCTACCAGACTAGGCCACATCCTAGTGACTTTAACCTTATATTCCTCCTTAAGGACCCTATCTCCAAACATAGTCACACTGGGGGTTAGGACTTAAACATACACAGGTACTTGAAAAAGCTAATGGAAAAACTGAAGTACACATTTACAGCAATTTTTTTTTTTGAGAGGTTTTCGCTATAGGGTGCGTGCGCTCGCCAGACAGACAGAGACAGAGAGACAGAAAGTGAGAAATCACCTCCCAGGGGGGATGGCCACGCCACAATCCCTTCTCCTCCATTCTCATCTTAGGATCTTGGGCACGCACGCACACACACCCGACGTGAGTTTAAGCCACCGGGTCAAGGACGTGAACCGCGGTCGACTACATGGGAGTCCAGCGACATAGCCATTACGCTAACTGCTGGTTCCCAACAGCAATATTCTTGAATAAAGTGAAACATTTCTTCATAATATAATTGATCACTTGGGGGAGAGGTGAGTTGAATGGTCCAAGTGGTCTCTTTTGGTTCATAGACATTAAAGACACTGTTGTTAGGCTCTTAGCAGGGAACAGCTCAGTTTTCTTGGGGATTATTTCCTGCTCCTATTCCAGATAGATTCGTTTGAGACTCTTAAGTGTTAAAATGGAACAAGTTATCAATTTATTCAAAAGGCCCTACTAGGTATAATAGTTGTCCTGCACAATTAAACTATTTTTTGTACTAAATTAATTCCCTGGTTAGTCTATTAGCCTCATAGGGTTGGTATTTCTGAGGGTTAAATGTAATTTTCGATCCATTATATTTTCATCATGTTATGCTTATTTATTTTTCCCATCGAACAAAGTGCTTCTTTCGATTAAAACAGAAATGATATAAAGATAATAAATTTATATTTTCTCTCTTAAATGGGTTGTACAGTAAAGGTCTCAAAGTGCTAGTTGTTCACACCCAGAGGCTCTCTGTGGGAATTAAATGCTCTGAAGCATCCACTGTATGTAATAAATTACATTTTCTCCTGTGCAGTTAGAATGACACTAGTTATGTAGTCTTTTAAGTTGTCGCTCAAATAACTTAGGCCTCTTTAAACGTTAAAACTTGTCTTCAGGGCCAGCTAGTGGCATGGTGGTTAAGGGCACTGGACTCCCACATGGCCGTCGACGGTTCAAGTCCTGACCTAGCAGCTTGCTTTCTCACTTTCCCTCTCTTTCTCTCTGTCTTGCTCTCTCGGGCTGTCCCTCTCTGATCAAATTAAAATAAATAAAGTTAAAATCAAATAATTCTTTAAAAAAAAAAAACTTGTCTGCGAAAAGTTCTCCCTTCTGGTGTATGCTCTATGTATTTCTGTAGTTTCTAATGTCCTTTCTTAGAAAAATTCATGACAATAAAAAGGATCAAATAACAACCAGCGTCATTGCAAAATGGTCCCTCAGGGTATCTAATAAACTTACTTCCTAATGCACTCCAGTGTTAAATGGGGAAGGTCTCCGCTTTACCATTCCGTTTTAACGTTTAGCAAAGTACAGGAGTAAAGTTCTTGATTTAACCCCCTGTCCGAGAACATGTGGCGAAAAGACGCACGCACCCGTGGGCTACTTGGTCAGAGGGCATCAGCCGACGCCACTTTCCCCACACTTTCTCACTTTTCCGCGCACGAGAGTAAAGGGGTAGGTCTAACGTCCTGAGCTCACGGTTTCCGCGGCGCCTTGAAGACTCAGCGGAGCCCGGATTAATTTTGTGGTAACCCTTGGGAAGGGCTATACGCCAACACGTTCTGACTTGCGCTCTCCAGTTTCCTGCAGTGGTGGCACCGCTCGGGGCACCTCCTGGTTCGGGACACCGGGTGGGACTGCAGAGCAGCACGAGCCCGCGTCGGTGAGCGGGCGCACCACACCGCCAGGGGGGGCGCAAGACTCGGGCCGCAAGACTCGGGCCGCGAGGGGCGGGGACTAGTGTGTCCGGGGGCGGGGCCAAGGGTGCGGGGCGGGGCCGTCGCGTGCCTGAGGAGGCTGCAGCCCCACCCCGCCGCATCCGTCCGTCCAGGTCCTGTCCCGCAGTGTAGGTCGGACCCATAAGCTCTTGCACTCTCCTCGGCCAAGGCGTTCGCTGGTGCTCCCTGCTCAGCCATGGCTCAGCACTTCTCCCTGGCCTCCTGCGATGTGGTCGGCTTCGACCTGGACCACACTCTGTGTCGCTACAACCTGTCTGAGAGCGCCCCGGTGAGTGGCGCGAGCTGCCCGGGGCGCACGGCGTGCAGGCTCCATGGCGGCTGAGGCTGGGGCTTCCTCCTGGGCCTGGGCGGTGGCGAGCACCGCCGAAGGCCTGCAGCCGCCTCGCCATTCTTTATGACGGCCTCCCACCGCAAGGCAGGACGGAAATGTGCTTCCCCAGCTCCCCGCCTCTGCTGTGGGGACCGGCTCTTTTACTTCAGCCATTCGCGAAATCAGAGAGAGGGTTGGGGAAGAGAGGGGAGACGGAGAGGCACATTGTGCAAGATCCGATTGGGGAACGGATTCTAGGGCAGAGGAGGGACGAGGCCACGGTCCCTCGCGATGTCCTGCAGATCCCTGGCCTAGGAACTTCTCTGCAGATCATCTGGGGCACTGGCTGGACGTGGATGCAGCCACTTGGTTTGGGACTTGAATTTTCTTCAGCTATGTTTTTCTTTTTGTACGTCCAAGTGTTCAAACACTGCCGCCAGGGACAGATTATGTAGTGGAGGAGCAATATCCGAGAAGTCATTGGGATCTTAGCTTTAATTTTGTATTTTCCCCGAGAGAAGATATTAAACATTTATTGCACACCTACTACGTGCCCCGTGCACTTTGAATACATTTTGAGCCTAATGACAGCCTACTTAGTTTGGGTCCTCATTGCAGTGTTGAGGAGGGAGAAGTGGATTATGTGATTCCAGACCTGTACTTTCAAATCAATTGACTTCCCTCTCCCAGTTTTAGTTTCACAAGGAAAGTATTTGTGAGGAAAAAAAAAAGTTTTCGTATTTTTTATATATATATATATATATATATGGACTGCACCTAAATTACTCATAGTGTGCCAGCTCCACCCTTTCTAAGTGTGCAACTGTCCTTTTGCGGTTTCCCTATCTCTAAAATGGGGCTAATCATTACCTAAAAGATTGTTCAGAGATTAAATGGGTAGTAGATGCGTGAGGATTAGAGCAGTAACTGGCAAACACCATTGCTTGCTTTTGTGGTTACCACCAGAACCATTTGGAAACCTCACCATTCATGGGTAGAATTGAGGGTCACTGGTGCAGACGTCAGCCAAGGCTAATGCTTAGGGATGTCAGTGCCTCAGTCAGTTCCTGTCCTGAATTATGCCCGTGTTTTCTATGCATAGACCTTTTTAAAAAAAAAAAAAATGTGCACTTTTCCTGCGATTGTACTTTTCTGCTTTCTTCTATACAGGGCTGATTTTTTTGGTCATGCTGAAGGTTGAGAAAGCTTTTCTTTACTTCTTCATCCTTTGGCCACTACTTCCCCTAGGTCTTTGGTTTGTATTTTCATGCCCGCAGTGCCTTTCAGGTCTCCTCGTGATTCATACTTTTGTGTACCTCCCCTCTAGTCACCTCATTTGAAGGAAATATTGTTAAGCCACTGTCATATTACAGCCAATTTTGTGCACCTGTCAGCATAAACTTCCAGGATATAAGAAGCTTAAAAACAAACATTCTTTAGGTTGAAACAGTAACCTAGTGAGCTTTGGATCATGTTCAGTATAGGAACATTAAATCCCACAGTATTGCAATGCACCGAGGCAGAGTTGGGGTTACAGAGATAGACCTTTCAATAGTTTCATGTAGTAGATGGAAGATGCTACAAAGTTCATGTCAGGCCCCTGTGGTGAGGCACTATTTCCTGGACCTTGTTACATGCTGCTTCCTGTGCCTGGAGGGCCTCTTCCCTTCCTCAGTTGTTCTTCATTCTGTCCAATGTCATCATAAATATCCCCTTTGGAAAACTTTCTCCAGCCCCTAGAGTTTGCATCTCCACTCCAGTCCTACCTTTAGTTTTCCACAAAGCCTTTAATTTCTTAGAGCACTTCCTACATAACATTAACATTTCCTGTTTACTTGTCTGAATCTTCCCCTAGAGTCTAGAGCCTTGGCTCCTTGACATCAGTCTATGACAGTTTGTTGTATGTTCTGTATGCCAAGTTCAGTACTGGGCACACACTGGGTTCAATAGGCAATGGCGGGATGATGGCATAAATATAGGTATTTTAATAATGTAACACAGCCAGTGTTCTAGTAAGCATTCTGTGTATATGCACTGATTTAATCAATTTAATACAACATCATCCCATCACTATGTAGAGATGAGAATAAGGAGGCACAAGAAGGGCTTCTCAGAGTCTCCAGCAAGTTAGTCTGGCTGTAAGTTTCTGCCTCTCACCAACATGCTGTCTATATGGTACCATTAAGCTCAGAGAGAGACCTGGGCCTGGGTGCCATGGAGGAGTTTGAGCTGGCAGAGGAGATGGTGGGGAGCACTTTGTGCAAGGACCTAAGGGTGAGCAACAGTGCCATGAACTGTTGGGTGCAAGCAGAAGGTGGGAAGTTGCAGGGAAAGATGCTGGAAAAGGGAGTTGTTGGGGTGGGACGGGGAACCTTATCATGGAGAGCTGCAAGTTCCTCTCCAGCCTTGCAGACATTTAACAAGTGGGGAATGTCTTACAGCCATGGAACTGGGCGTGTGGCCTCCCCTGAGGCCTTAGGAGAGGCATTCTAGAAGAGATAATGATACCATATTCTGGGGTTGCAGACTCAGAAGTCTGGTGACAGGCAGTTGACCTAAGATGTGAGTGGAAAAATGGGTCTCGGCAGACATGAGGGTGTACAGCTTTTCTGAGGAGTAGCCACTCTTGTTCTTGCCAATATTTACCATGAGCAAATAGGGGCTCAGTCTTACTAGGTCTTCTCGTTCTTTTAAGACAAGCTAAAAAGCTGAACTTTTATGAAAAAGCTTTCCATGTTTAAATGTTATCTCATTTTCCAAAACAGCAGAATTAAAAAATTGCTAGATTCAGCCAAAAAAAAAAAAAAAAAAAAAGAAAGAAAGAAAGAAAAAAGAAAAATCCAGGGCACCTGGTTAAATTTGAATTCTAAGTTACAAAAATATGTTTAGCATATATATATATATATATCCCAAATAGTATATACTTGTAGTAAAAAATTAGTTTTTATTCCAGGTTTTCCTTGTTTTATCCCAACTTTTGCTGAGAACGAAACATAATTGCGGGCTGCATGTGGCCCACAGGGCACCCCTTTGTAGCTACTGTAAAGTGCATTTTTTATTTGTTGTGTGGGATTGTGAGGGAGTGAGCAGCAATAAGGCTGGGTAGGAAGGCCTGGGGACTGTCAGGCAAGCTTCAGGGAAGACATAATCTAAGGACAAGTCATAGGAATTAAGGCCTTGGGACTAGAGTGAGACTTTTTTTTGTGTATGTGCCATAGGGCATATGTGCTTGTCAGAGAGAAACAGAGACAGTGAGAGGGAAAACGAGAAATCACTCTCTCCCCATGGGGGATGGCCACTCCACAATCACTTCTTCTCCATTCTGCTCCTAGTATTTGGGGCATGCCGTACACATGCCTGGCATGACTTTCAAGTAGCCAAGTCTGGGATTCCAACCATGGTCAGCCATGTGGGAATTTAGTGCCCTAATCACTATGCCACCTGCTGGTCTTACTTGGGACTTTCAAGTACAGACTGGTCTGGTCTCCTAGCACCACTTTTCTCCTGTTAGAGGAACATCTCTCCCCCGAGTTAAGAACACACTATTGGCAGTCCTAGTAGAGAGGGATCCTTCCTGGAAGGAGTCTGACGTTATTGGAATATATGTCTATGTTTTAGACAAACCCTTTTTGTCAAGGGGTAAGAAACTCCAGTTGTCTACAACTCAGTAAAGCTCCTTGACCAGAGGTAAGTCCAATAATGTAAGATAGCTGGCTCATAGAGGCCTGTGAAAGTGTGGTTACACTGTCAGAAATTGTGCAACGTTAACTGTTGGTGCTTAAAGCAGGCCGTCATGCGAGTATTTATACCATGGAAATGGTCAAGTGGTGTAAGTCAGGGTGGTAATTTTGTTTTATAACCCAGCGCATGACTGATAATAATAGCAAATGCTTAAATTGGATTTACCTTTACGCCAAGCATAGCTCTAAGCACCTGACATCTGTGCACCCACGTTACTGGTTCCTTGCTTACAGGATCATGATGTGTGCTTTTTATTGTTCTTCGTACATTGAAGGGTGACTCATTCATTTTTTGACTTTGTTAGTTCTTTTAATAATCGAATGAAAATCCATTAAACACATAGGTTGGTAGTTTTCAGTCCTCTCTGGACTTCAGGAATCCTGTGGTGCTCTACATGGATCTCTCCCTGTTCTGTAGGTGTAGAATCTCAGCTTGTTTTAGGAAACCTCCCTGTAGTTCTGAACCATGTTGACAAAATGTGGGACTATTAACAACTGACCTGGATGAGGGTCCTATTGCATTGGACGGGAGTACTTGTGTACTGGTTTTAATTATCTTTACAACAAAGAGCAGCTCTATTTGACAAGGAGCCTTGCTTTCTCCACTCTCATCCCTTAACACTCAAACCCAAACCTTTACTGCATTCGGGCTCCTCAGCGTCTGGGCCTGTTGCCCTCCCCCCATTCCTTCCAGATTTCATCCAGCTAACTTCTGTTTGCATCTTGCAGGGACCAATGTGAAGATGACCACAGGAGGAGCTTCACCCACTCCTCTTTCCTAGTAGCGTGCTATGCTATCAAGACCTGTCCTTGTTAACAATCCATAGAGGAAGAGTCAGATTGTTCAGTGCGTCCTTTTGGGCACTGTTCAGGCCAACCCCAGACCACTGTTTATATGCGTCTGATGCTGGCCTGAGAACACTCTTCTTTAGTAGAGTGAGGTGGAGCCCAGGTGTACTTTCATTCAGCCTTCCGCTTTTTGTTGCATATGCATTGTTCTTTAAAAGTGAAGCCAGTTCTTTATGAACATTTTTCTTTCAAAACCCTAAGGTTTGGTTGGCCCCAATGTCAGCAGTTAAAGGAACCAGATTCTATATGGCTGACCATGGTTTGTATCTTGTTCCTAGCAGCTTAAAAATCATGCCAGGCACATGTATGTGCATACATGCCCAAAATCCTGACAGAAAGGAAGGATAGAGGAAAAAGGATTATGATATGCTCATGTCTCAATGGGGAGTACTTTCTTTCTCTCCTTCTCTCTCTCTCTCTCTTTCTCTCTCTCTCTCTCTCTGGAGAGCCCACATGTGCTCTGGCAATTAAAAAGCAAATAAACAAAAAAAAACTAGAATTTGCTGTTGAGAAATCTGTCAGTGATCAAAAGAACATTCTCATTGTACCTGCTTTCAAAGAGTGCCTGTGTCCTTTTACTTCTGTAAGTAAGAGAGGCGTTATGCTCCTCTAAATCACCTCACTGGTTGGGAACAGCAGATGGCATAATGGTTACGTCACAGGATTCCCACACAGTTAACTATGGTTCAAGTCCTGGACCTGACGACTTAAAACTCACTCCAGCGTGTGTGCGCGTATACCCAAAATTCCGAGAGGAGAATGGAGGGGAAGGGATTGCAGCATGGTCATCCATGGGGTGATTTCTCACTTTCTATCTCTCTGTCTCTCCAGCAAGTGCACACTTCTGACAGCAAAAATCTCTCTAAACAAACAAACAAGCAAACAAAAATCACCTTCCTGGTCTTTCTTTTGAGACTGGCCTGTCTCCAAGGATGTAAGGAATGACAGTGTGGTTAATATGTTTTCATTTTAGTGAAATGTTAAGTAAGTCTACAAAATTTTATTATGTCTTTTTTTTTAAGATTTATTTATTTAACTTAATTTATTCATTCATTTATTTTTAATTGACCACAGAGAGAAAGTGAGAAAGCAAGCCACCAGGTCCAGGACTCCAGCTGTGGTTGGCCATGAGGGAGTATCTCGTGCCTTAACCACCATGCCACCTGCTGGTCCCAAAACTTGTTCAAGTCTTAATTATGATTTCCAACCATTAGAATGTAGGAGTAGGATGAGTAATTAACCTTGGTTGCATAATTATAATATTAGGATGTGATAGCTTTGTGGGGACTCCTGGGGGTTGATAAATTGCTTATGAAAGGGGAATTAAACTGCAGAACTTCACAATTACAGCTATTTCTTTCCTACCTGCCTCCAGAAGTGATTGCATAAAGTTTTCCAGTGTATGAAGTTAAAAATAGCAAATTGTATATTTAGTCTTTTTTTCTTTTCCTTGTTTGCAGCTCATTTACAATAGCTTTGCTCAATTCCTAGTCAAGGAAAAAGGGTATGATCAGGAATTGCTCAATGTGACTCCAGAGGATTGGGATTTCTGGTGAGTTTTATTTTGCTTTTTTTTTTTTTTTTTTTTTTTTTTTTATTTTTTAGGTCTATACTTTCCTATTCTTAACTGTTGCTGATAGAAATTTTTAAATGTTTCCTTTTCTATAAAGGTAGAAAGCTAATTGTGAATTTGAGTCAAAGAATGAAACACCTCCTCTACTAAAAATATTGTGTTTAATGAAGTCTTTTCTATTTTGAATAACTTAGACTTTCTTAATTAAATATGAAAATAAGCTATGAGTTTATGTGACTAATTTGGAAAGTTTTGTATGACTTATCCTAATTAACAGTTTTGGAAGTTATTAGATAGTGTGTCTAAAGTTTACATCTTTATAAAAATGTTTGTTCTATTACCCTTCAACTTAAGAACTGTAACAAAAGAGAAGAAACCATCATGTTTTGAGTAAGGACTCTGTGTGTGTGTGTGCACGTGTGTAATTTGGATAGACATTCTTATCTAAGACTCTTACTTACTCTCATTCTGGTTTAGAATTCTCAAATTCCTAAAACTTCCTTTGTCCTTCTTATTTAAACAACAAAATTTTACTACAAATGAATGAAAATAAACAATGCATGTAAGTACCCTATCACTTTTGTTTTATTCTCTTGGTATTTGGTGGTCATTATACCTCCTTGCTTTTATTTATAATGTACTCAATTTTTCTCCAAATTCTGGAACTTTTTTACTGTGAAGAACTTAAAACTTAGTATTTGACTTTCTTTAGTGTTCTTTTTTAGTTTCTTTCTGTCTTCTTTTTTTGAATATATTTCATTTATTTTTATTTATTTATTTATTTTTGGAGAGGTTTTTGCTATAGGGCATGTGTGCTTGCCAGGAACACAGAGAGAGACAGAAAGACAGAAAGCGAGAAATCACCCCCCAAGGGGGATGGCCACACTGCAATCCCCTCTCCTCCATTCTCCTCTTGGGACCTTGAACACACACACACATGCCTGGCGTGAGTTTAAGCCACCAGGTCTGGGACTCGAACCACAATCAACTACATGGGAGTCCAGTGACATTAGCCATCATGCTAACTGCTGGTCCCTATATTTTATTTTTTATACATTCATTCACTGTATAGCATTCTTTTTTTCATGAGAGAGAGAAAGAGACAGACAGCAGCACCCTCAACAATGGTTCACATCATGATTCCCTCCCTGGCCTTCCCAGCCAGTATCACAGACATGGTGTATGCCCAGCTTGTAGAGGCTGACCTGGGAACTGAGCCCAGATCTTCCATGTGGCTTCCAGCATTGCAGAGCAGCATTCCACTGCTATACCACCATGGCTGGCTCTTGTCTAGAGGGCGTGTACTCCTAACCTGACATAAACTGAGGCAAATTCTGAAGAAAGTGGAAAAGACTGACAAAGAGCTTAACTTACAGAAGATAAATATGTATGTTTTAGGTTGTGGAAAACATTCGTACATTTTTACAGAGGCATGGGACAGTGCTCCAGATTTTGTTTGGGTCTTTTTTTGCCTCTCGAGTTTCAGATTCATCTTTTTAAAAGTCTAACAATTTCACACATGGGTCATGCTGCCTTCTGTTGGCCAACATAACATTTGTCTACATACACCTACACTGTGATGGATATTTAATCTTACAATTCGTGGATATTCTTATTTGTTTGATTAGCATATCATTAACATAGGTGAGAGAATCCGTTTTTTAGCACTGCAACTTTTAAAAAAATAGATTATTATTACTAAGACTAGCTAAGTATGTGAATTGATTAATAATAATTTTTCTGTTTTAGTTGCAAGGGTTTGGCATTGGATCTAGAAGACGGGAAATTCATTAAACTTGCAGATGATGGCACTGTGCTCAGGTAATGACATTCAGTTGTGAAGGCAAAACTGTGGTTTCTCCCGGATACTTTATCACTGTGTATCGTGTGACCCTTACAGTATAGATTAAATAAGAGTATTATTTTAGTCAACCAAATGACAGATTATCTGTCTGCCTATGTGTCTTTTTATTAATTATTGAGCCCTTTGAATACAAATCTGTGAGCATTAGATTTAAAGCTCTAGTTCCTTTTAGTTTAGCTTGTTAGAAATCTTCATAGGAAATACAGGAGAAAATTAATAACTAGCTTCATCTCAGTGCACACCCCTTACTGCATACCAGCCTGGGAATTTTATTGTTACAGCTGGGAATAGAGTAGGTGCCTAGGGTATAACCGGAATCTTTTTATTAAGGAAGAAGATGAGAATGGATATTGGGTAGGACTTGGTGTTCTGTGTAGATCTCCCTTGCTTCCTCTCTTATCTAAATGGGCCCCCATCATGCAGGGGCCCACATTGTGTCCTGCTCCTCTGGGAGATTTTCTTATCTACTCCAGCCCTCATTGAGCTCTCCTCCTCTCCCACACTCAGTGATGACTTCTTTTTCTTTCTTCCTCTTTGCATGAGATGAGGCAATGCTCTCAATGATTAATAATCCACAGACAGCTGCCATCACTGCTCTGAGTTTCTGAGGATACCAGGAAGAGAACATCTATTTTTTCCTAGATACTAATAGTATAGGCAGATCACCCCAGCCATAAAGTTATAGTATGTGTTATTCGTACCAACTTGGTCAGAGGAAGAGAAAAAAACTCTCAGCACAGGTTTATATATCCTCACACATCATTCTTTTTGCATGATACAGACTTTCACACTCTTCCCTGGACTGTCCCCTAAGGTGCATCTGATTGGAGCAGCTATGGCCCTACTTCTAACTATATTTTAGTTGATTTGAGTATGCTTTTTCTTAGACAACTGGAGATAGAGTATGTTTGTATACAGATATGTACTATGTACATGTACATGCATACACAGTGTATCTTTAACCATAAACTTTGACTCTTCTGTCAGATTGTTTTAGGGTACTTGGCTTTTTTTTTTTTTTTTTTCCCATAGAGTGCATGTGCTTGCTGAGATTGAGAGAGAGAGAGAGAAATCATTCACCACACGCTCCTCCCTTGCCCTGCCCTTCCACCAGGGGTATGGCCACTCAGCAATCCCATTTCTTCCATTCTCCTCATAGGGTTTTGGACACACATGCACATGGGCCCAGCATGGTTTTCAAGCCACTGGACTCAAACTGTTGTCAGCCATATGGGAGTTGAGCACCTTAACACCATGCCACCTGCGGGCCCCGGGGTACTTGGCTATTTTTAATCCTGGTTCAAAGAATGAAAGCATGCTGCAATTTTGTTTCATTCATTGTTATATCTGCCTATCTTAGTCCATTTTGTGCTGCTATAACAGAATACCACAATCTGGGTCATTTATAAAGAAAAGAAATTTACTAGGCTCGTGATTCTGGAAACAGAGAAGTCTAAGATTGAGGGGCTACATCTAGTGAGGGTCTTGCTACATTAGAACATGGTGGAAGGCATGATATGGTGAGACTAAATGCATGACAGGTGGGGAAGGAAGGGAGGGAGGTGGTTGTGAGCCCATCATACATGCAAGAGGGTGTAACTCACTCTTAGAACAAGCCCACTTTTGAGATAACTAATCTATTCCTGTGATAATGACATTAATCCATTCATGACCCCCCCTATGACCCAGTCACCTCCTATTGGATCTCACCTCCCAGTACTGTTACACTGGGTTTAAGTTTCCCACATGTGAACTTTGGGCTGTCTGTCCCCATCCCAGTGCTGTTTCTCTAAAGCCAGCCTCTTTCCATTCAAGTTCTGGCTTCCTGCAAATTTCTCCTGAATATATAGCTTATATATTGTTATCTCTCACCCAATAGAGTAGATTCCTTATCTGACCATGTTTTCCATTCAAGATTCCTCCATCTTTATGTGAAGCTTTCTAAAATGTTAATCTCTTTATAAAATGAGAGCTCATTTTGATTTTCCCCCATTTGTTATTTCTTTATTTCTTCATATTATTAGGTCATCAGGAAAGTCATGATGTATTTTTTTGTTTTTCTATGCAAAAATGTGTCATGACTTTCCTGATGACCTTAAATTTTGCTACCATAGTATAATGCTATTCCCTATTATAATTTCTCCTAATAAGACACTAAGATATCAAGTAATTCTTTCTCTATAGGTAAGACTTTTTTTTTTAACTCAGGCTTTACTGATGCAAAAGTAGTATTTTGAGCACAGAAAATAGCTACTTTTTACTTTGCTGCTTTGTTTTGTCACACTCTTCTTTGCAGCTGCGGTGCAGCCTCGAACAGGCAGGTTGTTTTCCAACTTGTCTTCACTATCCCAGGTGGCATTGTGCTTGGATGCCATGTACTTCCATGTCTCCTGTGGGCATGGTGTAGCTCATGCTCTAACTCTGGCACCTGCTTCTCTTACTTGGCTCCTGCCCAGTTTTCCAACCGACCCACAGGTTGTCTAACTATTCCATTTATGTGAGTCTCATCTTCAGAGTGAAAGAACTTCAGTAGGCAAGAGTGTTGACCTCAAGAATCATCGTTTCCTAGTCACTAGGTAGTTGCTGGACTAGATGGAGGGAGAGCTAGAGCTGCTCATAGAAATGCCTAGTAGAATCCTAAACAGGGAAGTCACCTCGTTGAAAACAGAGAAGACAAACGAACCTGTTAACTCCAGCAGTGGTGGCATAATGCTAGAGGAAGGGGCATTTAGGGGAGTCGATCATGAGCTGTGCACCATCTCCCCACACCAGGGCAAGTCATGGTACCAAGATGATGACTCCAGAGGCGCTGGCAGAGGCGTTTGGCCAGAAGGAGTGGAAGCACTTTGTGTCTGACTCTGGAATGGCTTACCACTCAGGTATGACTTGGTGGGGAGCAGGGGTAGGGTAGCCATGCCGATTATTCCTGTGACATGAGGACACAAAGACCTTCCTTTCCCGTTGCTGGGCAGAAGGCACAGGGAGCAAGCAGCCTCTGTTTTATGGCAATAAGAGGTGCTAGTTCTCAGATGTGTCTGATTGCTCTTTGGCAACTGGTTGAAAATACTGTTAGCAGCATTTCACACTGTATTACTTACTCTTAGACACTGCTTTAACTTGCACCTGTTCTGGGTTAAAGGTTAGCATTTAGCAGTAATATATTGTTCAGTTGTCTCTTTTTCTTGTTTGTTCATTCATTTCCTCCATAAGAGAGAAAGATTGAAATAGACAAGCATCCCCACAAAGTCACATATTCTTTATTAATTTATTATATTCAATTCTTACTTTTCTTTCTTTGTCTCCCCTTTCTCTCTACATTCATATTATCTACCACTAAACATTATCTATTATACTTTGTATATTTCTTACTACCACTTCTGGGATCTTTTGCTTTTGTCTTTTATTTTTCTGTATTTTTAATGATTTTACACATTTTATTCACTGTCTTTAAAGAGCTTCACCATGAGTGAACATGTAAGGATGTTTCAGAAATTATTTACATAGATGCATGTGAATTAATAAAGAATTATTAACATATTTTTATAAACAGATCTTATTAAAAGTCTTAGTTGTTAGTTTTTCACTTGTTCTAAATTATTTTTCCATCTTGCTATTTTCTCCCACACTATAGTATTGGAATGCACCTTTTCTCCTTCAGAAAACATAGCAGCCTAAAAAAAGTTGTAGTTATTTCTTACTATTGTGTTTGATTTGTTTATTGTCTTTGCTATGTTTTAAAAGTTTTGTTTTGCTTTTTGTTTGTTTCTGCTTGTGTGTGTGTGTGTGTGCTGAAAGTGTCAGCTAGTGTGAAAATTCTTGATAAAATAAGTTCACAGGAAAAAGTGAGATTCACTTTAGGATTAGCTACAGACTGCTTCCATGTATCTCAAGTCAAGAGTGACTAGCCTTTTACTCAACGAATGATAGAGAACTGCTGTTGTCTCTGTAGAAGTTGACAGTTGTAATTCAGTTCTTTCCACGTCCCAGAAAAGCTAGAGGCATAGGTAAGTGTTTAATTGAGAAATTCATTCAGAATCAAAAATATTTTTGTTATCTTCCTGCTACAAAAAGCACTCACCCACTATACAACACCTGCTTATTCATGGCTTCGTTCACTAGAGGGCACTGCTTCCTTAAATCAGCAGCTTCCCTTTGGGTTTATATATTTATTTATTTAATTTCTCATTAGTCAAAAAAATTTAATGACATTATTTCAGCTTTATTATATTCTTTTGTATCAGACATATATGGTTAGTATTCTTCCTCTTGAAAAATTTTTAATTAATTAATTTCATTTTACATTGTATCACATCTTTACAGTTATACATTTCTTTTTCCAACACAAATACCATGCATGTCAGTCAAGACAAGGATATTACTATATACATTATCATTAGCAAGTAGCTTCTCATTTTTTGTCAATTAAGCATACTTTCACCTGTTTTTCTCTTCCCCTTTCCCCTCCTTCCCTTCCATACTAAACTCTTTTCACATTTCATTGATTCACAAAAGATCTTAAAGTATGCACAAAGCTAGAATCTAGTGACAAGTGCACTGTAATTTTCTTCTGAAACATTTTTTTTCCTCTCTCCATTTCCCCTTTTACTAAAGAGAGTATGAACTAATTTATTTGCCAAAAAAAAAAAAATTAGGTTAATCTCAATTTGGTCTGTTATTTGCACAAAGCCCCATAAGAATTCAATATCTGATGCAAGGCAACTAATAGTATTGTATTATTGAACTTATGCAAATAATCATTCTGCCGCAAAATAAGAATGCTCACAAATATTTTTCAATTGCAAAGGGGTCAGAGAGAAAAGTTTGTTTCAGTTTAAAAAATTCTTTAACAAAATTGCTGAACTCAACAACTCAAAAGAAAATAAAAATTGTTAAATCTGGAAGACAAAGCATAGCAGAAAACCAGTAATGTTTTAGAAAAAAAAATCATAGAATTCTATTTCACCAGTTCAGTCTCGTATAATCTCTCTTTGGTTGAATTTGCAGTGTTACTGTGGTCTGACCTTTCCATTAACATTCAACATTATTATTGATATTTCAGAACCTGTCCCTACCATTCAGTTGGCCTTTTCCTTGGTCATTTTTTGGTCTCTTATTTGTCTGTCTTAGTTTTCCTTGTATAGTACTCCCTTCAGAACTTCTCAAAGAGCTGGAATGGTGTTGGAAAATTCTTTTAGGTTTTGTTTATCTGAAAATGTTTTTATATTTTCTTCCCATATGAAGGATAATCTTGCCAGATATAGTGTTTTTGGTTGAAATTGTTTTTCACTTAACACTTTGAATATATTTTCCCATTCTTTCCTTCTTTGCATTGTTTCTGACAAGAGGTCCAATGTTAGCCTGATGGGATATCCTTTGAAAGTAACGATGTTTTTCTCTTGCCAATTTTAGTATCTTATCTCTGTTGTGGTTTTGGTCAATCTGGCTATGATATGCCTTGGAGAAGATCTTGAGTTGAGTCTATGTGGGGTCCTTTGTAATTCTTAGGTCTGGGTATTTGAATACCTCTCTAGGTTTGGAAAGTTTTCTTCCAGGATTTCATGGAATAGATTATCAATGCCCTGATTAGTTTTTTCACCTTCTGGGATACCAATTATCCAGCTGTTTGGGCATCTAATGGTATCTAGTATTACTCGTATATTATTCTCATTTCGGGGGGTTATTTTCTCAATCTTTTTGGTGAATTTTTCTAGGTCAGAAGTTCTGTCTTCTACATTTGAGATTCTATCTTCTGCATGATCAAATCTGCTTTTAATACTTTCAGGGGAGGTTTTGATTTCCTATATTACAGATTCCATCTCTAACAGTTCAATCTGATTCTTTTTTATGGTGTTTATTTCTTCTTTCAGATCGTGGCATTAATTTGTTCTTAATTTGAATTTTGTTTTTCAGGAAAATATTATTTTTATGATAACTACTTTGACCTACCAGGAGCACTTCTATGTGCAAAAGTGGTGGATTCCTTAACAAAGGTAAGAAGGAATTTGCTTTATAAAAAGTATGATATGGGACCAGTTGGTAAGGTGACTGGACCACCAAATAGCCAACTGCTCAGTTCAAGTTCCAGACCCGAGAGCTTGCAATATGGGCCTACTCTTAGGCATAGTGCATATGCACATGTGTCCAAAATCCTGAAAGGAGAAGCGTAAAAAAGATTGCAGAGAAAGGATTGACCATCCCCCTTGGGAGGGCCTTTCTCTACCCACCCGTCCCTGCAAACTGAAGTACTCTCTGGCAAATTAAAAAAATTAAAGCTATGTTATGTATTTAGTTATAAATCAGTTCACTTAATTATATATATCTTTTGAGTTGAGACTTTACTTAGTTTTTTCTTTGTGGTTACAGACATGACTGATTATGAAAAACAATCTGAATTTGACCAAAATATTTTTGGAAAATTAAATAGCAGTGACCAGTTTTTCCCCTGGGAAAATAAATCTGTTCTCCAGCAGGGGGTGCAAAAGCTTGTAAAAAGAAAATACAGAACTTGCATGAGGAAAAAGATTATTTTTGGTTTGTTTCATTAGCAAAATAAGGAAAAGAATATTAAATTTCATGTGTTTTTAAACACATGTTGTAAATAATATAAGGTCAGAATATGAGATAAAAGTTTTAAATGTATTATTCTGAACGAGTTTAGTGCATATATACCTTTGCTTGGTACTGTGTATCAAGTTTACATAGATCTCTGGTTCTATCAGTTTGTAGTTAGAATTTAAAACCCATGAACATAAATAGGTTTACGTGTCAGAATCACTTTACTTTTAAAATCACTGTTATGTTGAGTATTTTTTCCTTTAACACAAAACAAAAGTTACCAGAAAGTTCATGCACTAGCCAGAGAGAGAGAAAGAGAGAGAGAGTGAGAAAGCACCCCCATGAGGAGTGGTGACACTACTGTTCCTTCTCCTCCCTCTCTCTCTCCTTTCTGTGATTTTGGGCATACAAGCAAATGTGTCTGGTGTAGTTTTCGAGCTGCCACATCCAGGACTCAAATCATGTGGTGAGCTCTGTGGAATTCAGCCTCCTTAATCACCAGGTCACAGGACGGTCCCATAAATAGTTTACTTTTTAAATAACAATTATAGGCATATGTTTGTGAAAGTATCTATTGAATAATAGTTTTGTATGTTTGTAGAAGTCTATATTAATATGAGATAGAGTTAATTTTTGAATTTGTAGTTACTATAAGCAAAATGTATCAGTCTTTAGGTATTTTGCAGTTGTATAATTAGATACCGATAACTATAAAGGACATTGGTTAATATTTCCAAGGAAGCAAATGGTTATAGGGCCATTTGTTTTCATTAATGTGTATTTGTTTTCTGGTTTGAAAAAAATCTTAATAAAAACAATTTACATTTTGGATTTGGAAACTCATTCATCTCTCCTAAAGAGACTTGCTACTCTTGTACTGAAATTCAGGGTAAGCATAATTCAGGCTAATTCAGGAATTCTAACGTAATAAACTTTTAGGGCTTAGGGCTTCAGTCTTCTTAGCCTAAGTGATGCCATAGTATATTAAGTAACATATTCTGTTCTCTCAGAAACTATATAACATTGTGTATTATGTTTTTAAGATAATCTTATAATTTTTAGACTTTAAGTGGAAATTTTTATTTGGGCTATGTGAACTATATTAATATTTTGTGATACGTATGTACCTATATGGTAGTGATTTTCATGATGAATTCTCTTTCTAAAATCATGCATAGGAACATGAAGACTTTATTAATCTATTATGTTTTCCAAAACATAAGCTCTGTCTTATAGTAATATCATCATTTGCCATCATTTACCACTATGCTTAAAAGCTTAATTATTGCATTTGTTATATTTGAAGTTTTTTGTTTTCTTAGCAGAACAATGGTCAAAAAACATTTGATTTTTGGAAGGATATAGTTGCTGGTATACAATACAATTATAAAACATCAGCTTTTAAGGGTGAGTAATGCAGACAGAGACTTCCTGATATATGTTTGTTAAATGCTGTGTCTAGTGAATAGTTAAAACATTACCTATATTACTTATTACTATGTTCCTAAATTAGGATTTAAGTTGATTTTAAATATCATTATAAAGTTGACTCTGCTCACATCATAAGATTCTTTTATTCATATCTACTTTGCATTCATAACGGCCAGTTTTGTGAGCTGTTCTGTGAAACTGTCTTTTACATGCTTGCCAATATAGTCATTCCATAGGTTTCTTAGCTTTGCTGTGTTCTGGTTTGAAAGTGAGGTTTGGGGATACCTGTAACCATAGTACAGTAGGTACAGACAGGAAGGCAATGTGTTTGCCAGTGAAAGTTCCATTTTTGTTTGAGGATTCAGATTGGCTGACCTAAAAAGGAGCAGAGGTATCACCAAGCTTACACTGAGGGTTTTACATTTCCATTCACAGCTCTGCTTGGGTTTCACAAAGGTTAGTTTCAAGGAATAGATAGATGCATTTACAGTACACTGCCCCAATGACTTGAACCAGACTGTCTTGATGGATACCCAAGAACAGTATTTTTCAGCTTAGACAAGTGTTGCCTTTTGACTAACATAAAAAATTTCTTGCCTTCCTTTTAACGTAATTCAAGCCATCAGAATAATTTTAAACATTATGACTGAAACCATGCCCAGACAATAGCCAGTAACCGTGAAATATTTGTTCAAACTGCATATTTCTCTGCACCTGTATCTTTCCCTCCCAGAAACAAAATTATTGCTTTGGGGTGTTTTCTAGCTTTCCTGTACTCACTTCTCAGCCCTTGACCCTGCCACATAGTGTACGTGGCTCTGTGAGGAGCTTTTATGGTCTACACTGAGTGCTTGGGAATGCCCACTCGCAATAGAGGAATATGTCCATGACAACCATAAAGCCTTCCACCACTTTATTGTTTTTACTTTTCATTAACTTTATAAAATGAACAGCCTTAAACAAATGGTTGAAAAATAGAGAATTGCTGCTTTCAAGTAAATTCAGCACAAAAAACTATCGATGGTATTTTATTGCCTTGTAAGTAAGGAGTAGGTAGAACATCTTGTGTTTTAATAAATGAGGCACAGCTTAAATGTTTTAACAGCAATATAAAAATACAGTACAGAGCATAAATAAATAATGTCTTTTCATTTCCGGTCAGATTTTGAAACTCCCGATGTTAATTATAATTTCACTGGAATGGGAGGCACACGGTACATACCCTCACGTTCTTTAAATTCACAAAATCTATTATATAATCATATAAGGAATAAGGAAATCAAATTAACCACATGTGTGTTAAATAAATAAAAACAGATCAGATACCTGTTTCCAAGTTGTGCTGGTACCTAGAAAGCTTCTCTTCCGTCACAGAGAAGTTTGAAAGGTTTGTGACTAAAGCACCTTACATTTCAGATTCATTTTAACACATTTTTTTTTTAATGAGAGCTTTTAAAACTATACATTTAAAGATCTATGAGTGAATAGATCTTGATGGAAGAGGCCATATAAACCTTAGATGATGCACCATCAGAAATATCTTAGGGTACACAGTGCCTATTACATTTGAATATTCAAGTATGTAAGTTCTGTAAAGTTCTGTGACAATTCCTGAATGTTTCCTAGAAGGTCTCATATTAATCATTAGAAATAGGCTTATTTTAATAGGCTATGCTGTTTCTGAAAACAAATTTAACACAATTTAGAGTTCTATTTCTGTTTTTTGTGATAGTTGTACTTTTTTAACTTAACAGGACTCTTATGGTAAAATTTGTAACTATTGAAGAGGTTCACGGAAAATTAAAGGGCCTTAGGATTGCTGACTAGAATTTCAAGGGGGTCTTCACATATCGTTTACCACTGCAGCTCACTTTTTCAGGGGGAACATTTGCTAGTCTAAAAGCTCAAATCTGTATTTTGGAAAATTAAAGTGACATTTTTCAGCCTACCTCCATATAGGTTTCATGGGGTGGAATGGAGTTGGGAAATGTCTATGGGTTTAGATTAGCTGAGTGGGAATGTTCTCACATTGGAGCCACTAAGAATCCTGAGAAAGAGGAGTGGACATACTCAGAGGAGTACAGGCCATTGGACTCGGCATTGGGCAGCTGGAGCCACACCTGGTCATTTTCAGTGAGCTCGATTATGGCGCTCCCCGAAGCCTGATCCAGGTAGCCTTTGGCATATTCGTCATAGGTGTACATTACTGGGGTGCCATTCTTATAAAGGCCTACCCAAACATGAGTCCCTTTCACGTGCACGTGGTAGGAGAAATAGTATATCCCTGGTATCCTGCAGGTGAAGATTCCAGTTCTTGGGTCATAGTGCTGCTGCCTATTATACAGAATCTTATCAAATGGGATGGGAGCACCTATTGCTGGGTAAGCTTTGGAGAGAATGACAGTAAATGCAGACACTGGCATTCATGTTACTCCCTCGTTGGCACTAACAAGAGG
>NW_006203636.1:335145-355585 GCF_000334495.1 Tupaia belangeri chinensis
TTCCTGTTACTCCCTGGTTGGCACTAACAAGAGGCATCCCAGAAAGACCAGGCCTCTGACCTGCCTTTATAAAGCCTTCGGGCATCACTGTTTGACCTGGTGGGCCTGGGGGCCCTGGGGGCCCTGGGAGACCAGGCTGTCCAGTGTGGCCTCTTGGACCTGGAGGCCCTGGTGGTCCAGTGGGTCCATTGAGGCCTTTAGTGGCTATGCCAGCTGGGCCAGGAGGACCTGGATTTCCTGGATCCCCTTTTGATCCAGGAAATCCTGGAATGCCTGGTGGCCCAATGGGACCTCTAGTACCTGGTATTCCAGGGGCACCCCTTGGACCAGCCTCTCCATTGTGTCCAGGCACTCCCTTAGCGCCTGCTGGGCCCACAGGGCCTGGGAGACCAGGAGGTCCTCCAACTCCAGGGTCACCTTTAGGGCCTGGTAATCCTGGGTTACCTTTATGACCACTGAGACCAGGTTCTCCTGGATACCCTGGTTTTCCATCTACCCCAGGGGAACCCCTTTCTCCCTTAGCTCCAGGATGTCCTGCAGGCCCAACTGGCCCTGTCTCTCCTTTGGCGCCTGGGATACCGTGATTGCCTGGGATGCCTTTTGGTCCTTGGGGTCCCATATTTCCAGGAGGGCCAGTCAGACCTGGCTCCCCAGGATGACCTACGGGTCCTTGTTCCCCTTTAGCACCTGGACCCCCTGGAAGGCCGGCAGGTCCTCTTTGTCCCTTCAGGCCTGGCAAGCCTGGTTTCCCAAAGCCAGGAACCCCTGGGGGCCCAGCTATTCCTGGAGTCCCAGGATGGCCTTTTGCTCCTGGAATCCCTGGCTGGCCAGGGGTTCCAGCAGCTCCTGGCTTTCCAATGCCTTCTGGTCCTCGTGCCCCAGGAGGACCTTGGGGGCCTGTTGGGCCCATTGGTCCCCTTTCTCCTGGAACTCCCCGATCACCTTTGATGCCTGGCTGTCCCGGAAACCCATTTTCACCTCTTTTTCCTACCCCGGGAGGGCCAGGTGGTCCCATGGGACCCTGAGGACCTGGAAGGCCCCTCTCACCTGGGCGACCGGGGGCACCATATCCTGTCTCCCCTTTCTGTCCATTTGCACCACGGACTCCTGGTGCACCCTTTTCCCCAGGAAAGCCCCTGGGTCCTGGGGCTCCTGTAGGTCCCTGTTGTCCAGGTTTTCCTGACACAGAAATTCCAGCCGGGCCAGGGATTCCAGGTGGCCCTGGTGGACCTCGGGGTCCTGGTAAACCAGCTGGTCCAATGTCGCCTTTTGGTCCGTGTGGTCCTCTCTCTCCTGGTTTTCCTGGGAGTCCTGGCACACCTGGCTTCCCAATGGCTGAAGGTCCTGGTGGTCCTGGCACCCCTGGCTCTCCTTGGAGCCCAGGACTTCCGTAGCCTGGTTTTCCTGGTGGTCCAGAAGGACCTGGATGCCCTCGAGGCCCAGCGGGACCTGGAGGACCAGGTATACCTTGCTCTCCTCTTACTGGTATACCTAAAAGACACATGCAATACACCCACCCAGAGAGGGGGATGGATATTAAGATTAAATATAATTGTTGCTTTTCAAAATTCAAGTTGGGCCAAAACATTTCAGTGTCATTGAGTTCATACACACTGACCAATCTTAAATGGTTTTAGAGAGGATGTTTTATATTGTTTTAAAAAGCACTGCTAGAGAACATGACTACTTTTATCACATCCTAATGATCCCTGGAAATAAGTTGGAATTGAAGAATTCCTCTAGAATAACTGTACAGTGGAGGTCAATTTATCACATTTGTTTTGGGGAAATTATCTGTCTCTATAAAATAAAAGGTATTTGACAAAAAAGAGAAAACAAAAGAAATACAGAATAATACAGAAAATAACCATTTTCTCCCCAAAAAAGTTATCCCACAGACATAAATAAGAAATGGAATTAATTCTAAGTCATATCTGTCATGGCTCTGGCAAACAGTTTTTTGGTTTTTTTTTTTTAATTCCTCTGTGTGTATTGTGAGCTCTTATGTGTTCTGTTATTGACTTAAAATTAATTATAATAGGCATAATGAACAAGGTACATAAAAATTATATTAAAGTGCTTATGTAAATGAAAATAACCATTGTTTGATTTTTATAGAGCTGTGAGTTCATTTGAGAACCTACTTTATAGGTGTAGTTCCCCTTAACGATCAGTTTTAGTACACAGGTATACTAAATCTCATATCAATTGGCATAAAAGAAGTAGCTAGCCAACAGTAGTGCTGATATTATTCTCATGGGTAGAGATGTTCTTGAGATTTGAAAATGAACTATAAAATGCAGAAGAAATCATTAAAATTTATATGCCAAAATAGGAAAATAGTCTTAGACTTGGATACCTTTATATTTTGTACTAATTGGAGTTATATTTTAGTTTGCAAACATTTGAATATATTAGGCTTTCCCATGGATTTTTAGAAAATGACATCAGGGAAAATACTTTGTAAAAAATAATTTATAGAAACAATTTCCATGTATTAACACAAATCCCCTCGATTGACTTTAGTGTATATACATAATAGACCTATTGTGTATACATTGAAGTTGATATATTGCAAATGTCATAGATGAAAAAATAAGGGATTTTAAAGAATGGTTTGGGATAAAATAGCATTTTTTAAAATGCAAAGTGTGTTGGATTGGGGTTTAATCCAAAAATCTGATTACAAGAATCATGTTCATATGAAAAATAAGTGTCTTAGTTTGAGTGGAAATCTGTTTTATTGTTAAAAGAGAAAAACCAGTCTTAATTGAAAATAACCTGTATTAGGTACCAGTTGAGGACAAACCTCTAATAACAGGGTCATTTTTGTCCTTTGAAATTTTGCCCTAATTAATCCTCAACCTGTCCATCCGAGAAAACAATTGACTTCTGTTGAAGCTTTGTGAAACAGCTCCTGTTTGTAACTTGTAATCTGAAAATTTTTATTTCATTCAAGACTAGGGTGGCCCCGTGCTCAAAGAATGACTGCCACCTGTTATGTTTCTTAAATGCCCACAAACTGAAATCTTGGTTGATGATGTCAGAATATGGCACCTGGGGAACCAGCAGTTAGCGTAATGACTATGTCGCTGGACTCCCACGTAGTCGACCGTGGTTCGCGTCCCAGAGCCGGTGGCTTAAAACTCACGCCAGGCACGTAGTCAACCACGGTTCGCGTCCTGGACCCGGTGGCTTAAAACCCACGCCAGGCACGTGTGCGTGCGTGCCCAAGATCCCAAGAGGAGAATGGAGGAGAAGGGATTGCGGCGTGACCATCCCCCCGGGGGGGGTTGATTTCTCGCTTTCTGTCTCTATGTCTCTCTCTGTCTGTCTGGCTAGCGCACGCGCCCTATAGCGAATACCTCTCCAAAAAAAAAAAAAAGAATATGGCACCTGAATCTGTTCACCAGCCGTGAAATCTTCTGCAGCTTAACTTAGTGTGTTTTTAAGCCTGTGTTGAAAAAATGTGCCTAGGAATTCATTGAATTTCTGTAATCAACTTAATGTTTTACTTGCATAAACTCGGATTTGTGTTAATTACAATGCATTAATGCTTCCCAGGGTATTTGAGTTTCTACTTTGCATTATCAAAAAGTAACCAAGGTGGACTTAATGGTTAAAATTCAGCTTCTTCTGGGGCTAGGCAGTGGTGCACAGTAATGCAGCTGGGCCCACATGAGAAGGTTCTGTGTGTGTTCCTAGAGCCTCCTGTACATGCTATGATCTGGGCTGGCTAGAGCTGGAGGTGGATCACAGTATGAAGACCACGTTAGAGGTATCTCTCTCTCTGACTCTCTCTTATGGAAAATGTCAATACTAAATTAACTCATTTATTAACAATATATTTTCATTAGTTCTGCAAACTTAGAGAAGATAATGCAATGCATTAATGCGAGGAGACAAAAATAATATTAACCTTCAAATAGTGGTACATTCTATTTTAAATTTAAGACTATTATGATCTTAGTAAGGTATAAAAAGTCTGAATTTGTTATCACACAAGTATTGAATGCAGTACTGTTTGTCATAGAAGTTCACATCACATTTGTTGCTTCAAGTAAAGTAGCAGACGTTTTATGGCACATGAATGTGTTCACCAGCCGTGAAATCTTCTGCAGCTTAACTTAGTGTGTTTTTAAGCCTGTGTTGAAAAAATGTGCCTAGGAATTCATTGAATTTCTGTAATCAACTTAATGTTTTACTTGCATAAACTCGGATTTGTGTTAATTACAATGCATTAATGCTTCCCAGGGTATTTGAGTTTCTACTTTGCATTATCAAAAAGTAACCAAGGTGGACTTAATGGTTAAAATTCAGCTTCTTCTGGGGCTAGGCAGTGGTGCACAGTAATGCAGCTGGGCCCACATGAGAAGGTTCTGTGTGTGTTCCTAGAGCCTCCTGTACATGCTATGATCTGGGCTGGCTAGAGCTGGAGGTGGATCACAGTATGAAGACCACGTTAGAGGTATCTCTCTCTCTGACTCTCTCTTATGGAAAATGTCAATACTAAATTAACTCATTTATTAACAATATATTTTCATTAGTTCTGCAAACTTAGAGAAGATAATGCAATGCATTAATGCGAGGAGACAAAAATAATATTAACCTTCAAATAGTGGTACATTCTATTTTAAATTTAAGACTATTATGATCTTAGTAAGGTATAAAAAGTCTGAATTTGTTATCACACAAGTATTGAATGCAGTACTGTTTGTCATAGAAGTTCACATCACATTTGTTGCTTCAAGTAAAGTAGCAGACGTTTTGTCTTTTATTCTTTTCTACCTTTTATCTTTATCTCACTTATTTTTGAGAACTTCAAAAATATCTGTTGTGTACCTGTGCATTTATTTTTAAATATTAAGCTACCATTCAAGAACTATCTTGAAGTTTGTCTTTTTAAAAACAGTCTTATTAGTTTCATTTGCTCAAAATTTCACAAAAGCATAATAGTATTTAACGCTTATGACAAGTAACCTTAGCTTTATTTACAGGATAAAATGCATATATAGATAAGATGGAAAATACTATGGAAAGGAGGATTGAAGCCTACAATTAGTTTATATAATTCAGTAGCTGTTTTATGAGCAATTTGTATCATCTGGTATTAAACTGAATTAGGGAATGTGAGACTTAGGAGTTCACCTTTCTTAAGGCTCTCTTAGTCTCTTACATATATTATCTCAGTGTTCCTCGCAGGAACTGAAAAAGTTGGACAAACGAGGCATAGATTGAACAGGAACAGTAAGGCTACACCAGTGGGGCAGTAGTAATCGTACAAATACTAGTGAAAGGAATAGTACTCATAGTAATACTTATAGAGCTTTACAACAATTGACTCACCTAAGCTTCACGAACCCTTTGAAATAGCTGCTGCTACTTTCATAAACGAGGAAACTAAGGCACAGGAAGGATAAATAAATTACCCAAGATCACAGAGTATGTAGCAGTTAAGTCTGTTCACTTAAGCATTGACTAAATAAAAATGTATGATTATGAGAATTGCTACTTCATTTGTCTATTATTTGGAGGGGGGCATGAGATTTTATTTGATAAAATTCAGTTGTGTGTATTTGTGGGCTAGTTGTGTATATTTTTAAAGTACATATTTAAGTGGTTGTGTGTGTGTATGTGTGTGTGTGCATGTGTATGCATGCTATTTTCTTTGTTATTGGCAGTTGTTTTAGTTAAACATTTCTTAACTTGATTCATTTTGACTGGATTAATATTTCTGGGCTATGGATAGTTATTTGAACAAAAGCATCTTTGAGGGAAAAAAAAATTCTAACATGAAAGTCCTTCATATTCTTCAGGTGTACCTTTCTGCGCTTCTTTCCAGTATACACTTTAGGTATATACTTTCTATCGTACTTATGGTGCGAGGGATATTAATGTTCTTGAATAGACCCAGTCTTTCCACAGAGTACCTTGTTGTAATAATTTCAACTTGTTCAGGAGTTCAAAATGATTTAACATCAAACTGAGTTAAAAATGTTTTGTTAAAGAGATCATTAAGATTTTAGAACCTACCAACTAGTTAATAGAAAAAATAATGGGGTTCAGTTTACCTTTACTCCTTATGGTGTAGGGGATGAAGAACTGTGCCTTGGTGTTAGGTTGTGGGCCTTTGATGCCTGTAGGTGTTTGGTATCGCTCAGCATAAAACTCTCCATGAACCAAGTTCAAGGACATTAGCAGCAAAAGAGCTATTTGTGGCAGCATATTGTCAGATGGATCCTGAAAAACAGAAATGAATAACTTAATACAGCTTTTTTGTTGACCTGTTTTATTCTTCTAATGTTACACAGATAAGTTCTTTATATAGTTATCTACTTTTTTTACTCTATCATATAATTTTTTAGTTCTGTGAATTAGTTCCTTGGGGGAACCACCTTCAAGTAATCAAATGATTCACACACAAAAAAGTCATTATTAGATGTCTTATTAAATTAGGATCTTTAATGTAGCCTAAAATATCCAAGTTTCATAATACACTGAAATTCAAATTAAGCATTAATTTGAATTAATCGTGATAGTGCTGTGGCAAGTTTGTACAATACTGTGTTATAGGACTATCTCATATAGACTGATAAAACTTTCAGAGTACATTTTAGTAGAAAGCCATTTTTTAAAAAAAAATCTAAAGTAAAACAAAACAAAACAAAATCAATATAGTTAATTTTTTTGAAGTTTGTTTTTAAGCAAGCTAACATGGAAGTCAACCACTGGGCATCAATTTATAGACTTACCTGGGTGCTGCAGTTCCAGGGATGGTGTCTTGGCAACTTTCTAAGGCCTCCTCTCTCTGCCACAGGTGAGCAGTGCAAAAGGTGCCCTCTCCAGAGCTGCCCTGCAGTATTTATGCTGTTTTTTCCTTACTACGGGAGGTTACCCTGACTTTAAGCTCCTCCTCTCAGAGGTGGTAAGCACTAATTATGGTGGAAAGTTCTATTGGGCAGGCTTACCAGATCAGGTTGGGCTCTTTCCTTGTTTTCTTATTGAAAAATAAACTCTTTGTTTGAAACATATATTAATAGTTTTAGCCATACACCATATTTTTCTGTAATTTTATTTTAGAAGTTACTGCTCTGGTATTTAAGTTTGTTCATGATGGGATGATGATACCACTTTTTTATTTTTGGAAAGCACATTCTTGTGTTATTTGGTCAAAAACAGTCAGTATATAAAAGTAGAAGAATTCCTTTGGAGAAGTGGTGTGTGGATTTAAACTATCATCTAATATCTTGAGTTATTACAAAAAGACATCAATTTGTCCATTAATGTTACTAATTTTTATCAAAAAAAAAAACCTTACCCCAGTTCTTATCTTTATAAAGAAACAAAATCGTGAAAATGTAGGTATACTCTTTTGCATTTTGGCATTTTAGTGTAAGTCCTCAGACATGAGTGAGAAAATTAAGATAGCACTTTAAATATTTTAAAATTTTACATGGTAAATATTTTAGATTTACCATACAGAGGCATAACATCTGTGAATTTGATAGCTGTTTACAAGACTATGCTATGTTCAGTAAATGGCTTTAGATTTTCTTACTTAAATTTAGACTTTAGAGTTGCAGTAGAGTTTGCAAAAACCTTTAACTTGATCATCCCATTATGTTTATTTGCATAAAGTTGCTGTATTCATTCCAGAAGAAGAAAATTCTTCAAGCTTTGCTTTCAGCTTTTTAAAAATATTATCAGCTTACCTTGCAATTTTCTTTAGAGATCTTGAATTCTGTTAATTAGAAACATTTTTCCCCTCAAAAGGAAATAAACATTACCATTGTAAATTTCATTAGTTAGTATTCTTTTTAACAATACTAGGAGACTCTGTATCAGTTACAGGATATTAAAAAATCTAGTAAAGTCAGGACGTTGAGAGCCCAAAATTTGTATCTTACTTAATTTCATCATTTTAAGTCAATATCAAATCAACAGTACAGGTGAACTAGGTTAGAAGAATCCCATTCATTGACATAGATACATCAGGATTGATCAGTAATCAAAATATTAAAGTTTGTGAATAAAATGAAGTCTATCCTTTTATCCTCCTTTCTCCCCAAAGGAAATTTTCTATATGTATTTCGAAAAAGCCCTTATTAGCATCTTATAGAGATGTAAATAATAACTCATCTCACTGTCTATATTTCTCTCACTTTTACACCTTTTATTGATTTTCTTATGTTTACTTATTTATTTTTTATTAATTTATTTATATACATTCAATCACATTGTTTAGCTTACAAAATGAACATTTCAATATGTGAACATTTCTCCCCAGTCCAGTTGATCAAAATATCTTCAACAGATAACACTACACCTCCCTATCCCATCAATGCTCTGCCTCTGTATCTCTCCTCCCAATGTCTTTCGCTAGGCCCAACTCCACACCATCTGGCATTCACACCCATCTCTTGTGTTTCTATATCCTTTAGTCAATCAGTTTCAGTCATAGAGTGCAGACACTTGGTATATATTAAGTGGGGACATACAGTGTCTCTCCTTCATAGTCTGGCTTGCTTCACTCAGCAGTAAATCTTCCATATTCTCCCACTTTCTGTCAAAAGCCAGGGTTTTGTTGGTTTTTATGGCTGAATAGTATTCCATAGAGTATATGTGCCGCAGTTTTTCAATCCATTCATACATATGGGGGCATTTGGGTTGGTTCCATGTCTTAGCAATCATGAAGAGTGCTGCAATAAACATCAATGTGCAAGCACTTTTCCAATGAAGAATTCTTATTATATAGAGACATATATGAAAACAAATTTTTTAATATCAAAATCAATAAAAGGTGTCCTTTGGGTAGATATCAAGGAGTCCTTTTATTGATTTTGTTATTAAAAAATTTGTTTTCATATATGTCTCTATATAATTTTCATCAATACACATGAAATACGACTTTTATAGCTCTTCAGATTAACAAGAGAATTAGAAATGTTTATATCCTATTCATCCTTGCACTTGGAAATTATACATGAACTAGCTTTTGCTATAGGATGTGTTCTTATATCTGTAAGGGACTACGAAAGATTAGTGAGAGCAGATAGCTGCCTTCCATTTGCTTATGGTTTATTTGAATAAGATTTTGAAAAAGAAATTGATGTGACATTGTGGATGGTTTTGAATGTTAGGCTGAAAACTTACTTCGAAAGGAGTTACTAGAAATACACATTTTAATGTTTTGTGTGTATATCTAGTTACACACACATACACACACTCATTTGTTTACAACTGCCACTCACTTTGTTAAATGTCATTCATTCGACTGTTCTAAAAATTATTCTCACCTCTTGACACCTGGCACGGTGTTCTGGGTAGACTGTCCATCTGTGGCCTCTCCAGCCATTTTTAGAGCTTTTCACCTTAACTTCTCTAGGTGTTTGTTTCCTCATCAGCACAATGAAAAGTTTAAACTGGGTGGTTTCTCAACTCCTCTCAGCTTTAAAATTCTATTATTTTTGTGCTTGAAATGCTCTGCCATTACCCATGGTTAGATGATGGACTTGATTCTGTTTAGTATGTAATAAAGACAAAAAAAAAAAAAGATAGAAAGAAAGAAAAAAATATTCCATACCAGGTGGTTGTATGCCTTTTTTTTGGGATAGGTAAATATAGGTGGGTATTTGTCATTCTATATTCCCTGCTAGCTTTGTAAACGTAGTGTCTTTATTGAATAAACCTTGGACGTTCAACCCTTTTTGCAAATAGTGTACTTATTTCAGTACAAGGAATCGGACTACTGTTTGCTTTGTTAGTCACATAAAAAGAGCTGTCTTGTCCAACACAGATTGTAGAATCCGAATATTTGCTAGCCACACCCTACACAATTGTGTATTTAAAACTATTTTTATTCTCTGTGTTTGCTTGTAGCTGTTCAAAGTGACTAGTCTGTGGCTGTATGAAGGAAACCCATTTGACTTAAAACAGAGAGCCTTGGTCTTTAAACCCAGTAACCTGAGTGAATTTTTTAATATCAAGTATGAATGACGTGTTTTGTGTGTCTGGCAATTAGCTGCTATTAAGCTTGCCTATTTGTTTGCACATCCTTGGGTCATTCATTAATGCACCAATCACTTCTTGAATATCTCTTAAGTGTCAGGATTTAGGTAAACACTGGGTAAATGATGCGTAGTCCCTACCCTTCAGCTGTTTACACAGTGGTTCTCAGCCTTGTTTCTCCACCTTTGAGGTCCGTTAAGATAGTGGCAATTCAGAAATCATATTTTGAAAAAATTCCTCAGGTGATCCCAATGATCTCTAAGTTGGAATGTTCAATCTGTTATTGGTGTTCTCTTACCAGTTTGTTAATATGAGCTACATTTTTTTTTTGTTATTTGTGTTCATACGGCTTTTTAACTGTATTATAGAACATTTTAGTCTTGTGTAGAAGTAGGGAGAATAGTTACCATGAATATTTATGTAACTATCACCCAACTTAAACTAATCTCAACTCACTGTCACTCAATCCTCTATCCATTACTACTGCCTCCCCTCCAATTTTAAAGCAAATTCTGTGTAATGTACCAATTCATCTGTGATTATTTTAGTACATTTCTCTATTGAGTAAGGAGTCTTTTTCTTTAAAATATTTTCATCATATCTTAAAAATAAACTATTTTCCAGTATCATCAAATCCTTTATTCCACCTTCACTTTTTTCCAATTACCTATTTTATGTGTGACATATGTATATATAGATAGATGTACACATACTCAAAAATATATATGTACACATACATTGTATGTTATATACATTTATACAAACATCTTCATGTATATTTTTTTATTTATTGCTTGTTCAGATAAGGTACATGATTAGCCATTGATTGTAGGTCCTTGTTAGTATAAGTCTCTTTACCACATCTCGTCTTTATTTCTTGCAGTTTGTTGAAACACCAGATTATCTATCCTGTGCAATTTCTTTTTTTTTTTAATTTAAAAAATTTTATTTAACTTTTATTTTTATCTATTTACTTTTTTTTTTTTTTTTTCCTAATTTGAGCTGAGTGGGACAGCAAGAGAGGGAAGGAGGAAAAGTGAGAAACTAAGCTGCCAGGTCCAGAACTCAAACCACAGTCAACCATGTGGGAGTCCAGCGCCCTTAACCACTACGCCACAGCCGGCCCCGATCTTGTTCAATTTCTTACAATCTGCATTTTGTTGTCACTTCACTTGCTACTCTGCAGATTGGTAGTTAGATTTAGAGTTTTTATCTGATCCAGACATTCTCACACTTCCATACATGTATTCTCACATACACACAAATACATTTTGGGGCAAGAATACTTTATACAGAGTGTATATTTCTTTCAGGAGGCCCTTCATTGCTGGTTGTCTCCCCTCCCTTTTGAGTTTTTTTTTATCTCTCCCATAAGACTGAGAGACAGAGGGGCAGGTATCCCAACAGGGTCTTCACTCTATAATCCACCCCCAGTCTCAGCCAGCCAGATCACAGCATGCTCAGGAAGACCCCAGCACCTCTCCCACGTGGGTCCCTTTGCATCATCATTGTGCTATCTCCTGGCCCCCGGATGTCTTTCTTTTTGCAGTATTACTATGTATTGATATATACCTAGATGTATTATTTTATTACAGGTTACAAAATGGTTGTATTCTAATTTTATCATTCCTTATTTATTACCTAGAATAGTTCTTTTAAAACAAACAAACAAACAAAAAACACTTCATACTCAATCATCAGCTGTTTGACTTTCCTGTGGTACAGTTTGTATTGGAAAAGCAGGATAAGCCCACTACTGGTGTGTAAAATAACTAAATTCTTTATTATTGCCCAGATTTTTTCCCCCATCTTTGGCCAGTGCAAGTCTCTTCAAATTAGCTCCTGAGTCCTTTTGACACAATCCCAGAGGTCTTTCAGTATTTGCACTTTTCCTGGGTCGGCTCTGTAAGAAGACATTTTCCCACATAGCCATGGTTCCTTTCTGGGAAGTTGAAGTTAGAAATCGCAGTCTGGGTTCCAGTGATACAACTGGGCTGGCCATTGTTTTTAGGCTTTGTCAATGAACAGAGCTGAGAAAATCATACCTGCGAGGTTAATTAAGTGTCTAAGACACCATAACTTCATACTGATGCATCAGTTAACATTCAGGACCACAAGGTATTTACTTAATGACCTCAGACTTGAATCAGTGGCTCCTTAGCCTCATGCTGAAAATCCCAATACTCATGACAGTAATGTAGTTATTCATTTGTTTTATTTCCTGGGGCTCAGAATTTCTCAGAATGACAATACCAACATTCACACTACAATACTTACATTGAAAACAAACTGGTGATTTGGGCTGTTCTTTTGGTTTTTCCACTAGGACTGTGCAAATTATTGTGTTTTAAAGTCACTTGAAATGAATGGCCCATTTCAAGGTAGTAATGCGACCCACTTGATTCTTGTCTTTTTCATTTTGCTTCCAATTTTTAGAAGTGCTCTTTTAAAGTTTAACTCTGTTTTATACTTTCCTAAAATATTTATGTTTCCCATTGTGCACTGATAGCTTGGAGGTGGGGAAGATGTGTTTCCGGATTTCCATGGTATAAATACTACCATCATGGTCGATTTCAGACTACCATGTAAAAACAACTGGCTTATAAAGGACCTGAATATGTTTACTCAGAGTCAGCACAAGGCAACTTCAGCATACTGCACGTTTCCCAAGTCAAATTTATGAAACAAGGAATATTCAGAGAAGTTTAGCTTTTAGTACTCACCTATCCAATCTGCATTTCATCTTCCTTTGACACATACTATTCTTAATTTTTTCTTTTATTATTTAAAAAATAGGTGTAGGTTGAGTAACCCTTATCCAAAGTAGTTGGCATCAGAATTGTTTTGATTTAGAAATTTTTCTGGTTTAAGAAATTTGTGTGTGTGTGTGTATATATATATATTAATTTTATATAATATTTTTGGTGGCCATATTTTGGCTGTGACCTATCACATGTAGTCAGGTGTGAAATTTTCTACTGGTGGCATGATAACACAAAACAGTTTCAGATTTTGGAGCATTTTGGTTTTTCAGATTATGGAGTTCAATCTATATATTCATTCATATCCTGCCACAATTTCTTAGATAAATGGCATCACATTTACGCTTATTTTACCTTTATTTTACTTCTTTTTTAATGTAATAGTTAATGTTGGGAATCAATGTAAACATTATAAAAAGATAATCTTTATATAAAGGTCTTTTTTTCTATATAAAAGATTATTTTTATAGCTTCATAGTACTTCATCCTATGGAGGTATCATAGTTTTTTCAACCATTGCCCTACTGACAGACATCTGTGTTAATTCCTGTATTATGATCATTCAAATACTTCTGTAGTTGACAACTTTGTGTGTATGTACTTTTGCCTGATTATGTTTGGGAGAAATTCTGAGAATTGGGGTTTATGGGTCAAAAGGTAAATAAATATGTATGTATTTTGTTAGATACCATTGCATTTTCCTCCATAGGTTTTGTATCATTTTGTGAGTCAACCAGCAATGTGTAAGTGCTTATTTCCCCCAAAGCCTCACCAGCAGGTTACATTGTTTAGATTTTTTTGAACATTTAGAATTTTGCCTGTTTTAGAGGTGAAAGTTGCAATCTTGGTCTAGTTATAATTTTTATTCTCCTTACTAAGAACATGGTTGCTATCTTTTCATGGTTTCATAGAGACCATATCTCTAGCCCACTTTTTCTGCAAGTATCCTATAGCTTAGGAATATAGAACTCTTTTATGTGACACAGTTTTTACATCCTCTTCCCAGTTTGTAATTTCTACTTTGAGTTTACTTATGAGTTTGTTGTTGTTGTTATTGTTTAAAGATTTTTGCTGTAGAGCACATGTGCTCACCACAGAGAGAAAAAGAGAGAAAAAAAGAGGGAAAGTAAGAAATCACCCCTCAGGGAGGTGGCCATGCTACAGTCCCTCCTCCTCCATGCTTCTTCTGGGAATTGGCATGCACACATGCACAGTGTGATTTTTCAAGCCACTGGGTCCTGGGCTCGAACTGCAGTAGCCCATGTGGGAGGGAGTCCAGTGCCTTATCCACCATGACAAGCTGCTGGCCCCAGGGTGCTTTTTGTTGTTGTTGTTTTGTTTTGTTTTTTAATAGGCAAAAAAAATTTTTAAGTACTTCAATTTATTTTTATTATTATTTTAGTTTTGCTATATACTGTGTATGCACTTACCAGAGAGAGGGAAAGTGAGAAGTTCCCCCCCAGGGGGAATGGCCACACTTTAAGACTTTTCCTCCAGGCTCCTCTTGGGATTTGGAGCATGCATGCAACATGCACCTGGTGTGATTTTTTTTTTTTTTCAAGCCATTGTGTCTGGGACTTAAACAGTACAGCTGACCGTGTAGGGTCCAGTGCCTTACCCTCCACACTACCTGCTGGCCCCATCAATTTTTGATTTAGAATATTCTTTTATAGACTCAGGGCTATAAGGGCCACTAAAGGTCATGTAGATCAATCATCTTATTCTTTGGATGGGAAAACTGGTTTCTTTGTTATGTATGTCTCTTTCCCAGAGTTTAATTGAGTTAAATTTCTGAAGGGAAGAGCTGTTACTGAGAGCCCACTGAAGGAAAACATGAGTGACTAGGGTTCGGTCATCCTCTTACCCAGCAGGATTCTGATTTTCCTGCTCTTCTAATCTGTCATCACTTTAATGGTGGAAATGGGAAAGGCGCCCAGAAGATCAGTTAGGGTACCTCAAGACCCACCACTTCCACCACCACCTTGCTGTACTTCATTCTTTTTTGGGGAAAAAAAAATGAAAGAACATTCATAGGTGCTATTACAGAGCCCAGAAGCTTAAAATGATCTATTTGTGTAAATAGTCTAATGTGGTTTGGTGGTTAGATACCTCCTGAGAGCTTGAAAAGACAAACTCATGCACACAAACAGGTGTTTATGACAAAACCCTAAAACTTGAGGTCAGGTCAAGAAAAAACGAGTTGTTTTAAAAAGTTTGAACAAGGGCTTTATATTCTATTTTCTTTAACACAGAAATTGCTGAATTACTTTAAGAACTCATAGTTTTGTGTCCCAGGCACTTAGTGACGTCATCTTCTTTCCATAGTAATCCATCTGGGAAATGGCTGAAGGTGAGAAATAGGGGAAATACATACATATATATATTACCAAGAAATGGTAAATGGTTTGTTGACGATAACATGTATGATTAAGCCACTACACAGTGTATTCTGGAAGGGAAATTGCATTTTGTATGTTGTATTGATGTTCAGTGAATGAATGTAAAATAAATAAATTTTTTAAAAATTAAGATTAAAATAAAAGAAAAATAGAGCAACTTGACCCCTTGACCTAAAATCTCCACCATTCAGACATGTTCCTATTCTATATACAACTTCAGCTTTCATGTACAGTGTCTGTTAAGTTAGAAGGAGAAATCTAATGAGTTAAAGTGTTAATTAGGGAAATCACAGGTGACACTTTTTATTTGAATCTCTTTTCTCGCCGTTTGTTATACTTCAGTTATAATTACCATCTAAAGTATCTACAGGGTACATGAGTATTTGTACGATTTAGGTGATAACAGAGTCTATCCAGAAACCCACTCTTAATACTGGTACTTAGCCATTTAATTTATTCTTATTAACAATTAAAATACATCCTAGAGTTTTCCATTTAAAGGATGCTGTGCTCTTGTCTACTTAGCCTTTGGTCAAACAGCTTTGTTACCTGGCCCACAGTCCTTCAACCTCTAACCGTGAACTGAAGCTAAACGAGGACTCTTCCTGCCATATCTGGGTCCTGCCTCTTACCCCTCAGTTACCATCAGAAGGTCCCCTGGCATTCTTGCACCCTGATTTCCTCATTGGTAAATCCATGAATGTTTGTTTACTTTCTTTCTTTCACATTTTAAAGATGATTGCTCTTTAGAGAACATGTAGAAAGCAAAATAAAAATTATGCACCATAGAGATTCAGTGTCAGCAATTGTGCTAAGCAGTGACCTCTTTAGTGTTAAAATCCAATCAATTATCTTTAATAACTTATAAATGAAAAATGATGCCATAGACGTGCTATGTTCTTATATTGCCTTCTCTTATTTTTATGTGTTAAGAACCTTGAAAAGTAAAATAACATATCTGTAAAGTGGTAGAAAAGTGGGCATGCTCCGTAAATGTGAAGGATGATGATGACAATGCTGATGTTGAAGAAGTAGCTCTGACATTACCCTTCACCCTCTTCATCGTGACAGTTTTCTCAGGTGATTATCGGACTTTTCTTTTTATCCTCCAGTAGGTGCCAGTCCCTAGATTGGGTGCTGGGAACATGGATTAGGAGCTACTGACATCTCTCTATGTCTCATAGAGGAGACAAACACCAAAGACAGCATCTTCTAAGAAGTCTCGGCCCTGTCTTCTTTAGTGTCTGTATGACTCAGCCTTTCAGATCATGAAATGCTGTTCTTGCTTTGCATTTTATACTCTTTCCTGGGTTTGATTCAAGGACTATCAGTTATTTATCATTGAAATTCCACTCTATACAGAGAATACCTGGTATAACTCCTGGCCTTCACAATATTGCTGAATGATGGAACTGAGAACTTTAAGAGACCACATTTTAGCATTTGGCCTTTTTTTTTTTTTTTTAGTGTGAGCGGTTTACTCACACTTGTGGGCACCCCGAGGTGAGGCCTTTTGCCCAGTGCTGGTTTGGATCTGAGTCTTTGCAACCTGTGTCTTACCTTAAAATAACTCTTAATTCTTTTAGAGGTCTCAGCGTCAACAACTGCTTCCCAAGGTCACTTTACAAAACAAAATAACTTCAGCCGCTGCTGTTCTCATGACTAAGTACTTTAGATTGTTCCATTGGCTCATGAGTTCGAATTTCAGAGTTAGTTTTTTCTTGGGATAGCCATGGGAAGAGGGCATAGATGTGTAAGAAGGTAGGTGCAGATTGAGGGCCGAGATGGAAAGAAAAAGAAAAAGGAGCAGAGCCCACACTCTCGTGGGTTTAAAGAGATTTTTTTTAAATGCCCCAGAAACCTGAACACCACAGTTTGAAAATACGAATAACTTTTTTTTTTTTTTGGAGAGGTTTTCGCTATAGGGCGCGTGCGCTCACCAGACAGACAGAGACAGAGAGACAGAAAGCGAGAAATCACCCCCCAGGGGGGATGGTCACGTCGCAATCCCTTCTCCTCCATTCTCCTCTCGGGATCTTGGGCACGCACGCACACGCGCCCGGCGTGAGTTTTAAGCCACCGGGTCCAGGACGCAAACCGCAGTCGACTACGTGGGAGTCCAGCGACATAGCCATTACGCTAACTGCTGGTTCCCTCAAAATACGAATAACTTTTTAGGCATTGCTGTACTTTATTTTCCAAAATTTTTCACCCATTCATACCTCATTTACTTATTGATATATTGCTTCACTCAACTACTCAGTGTCTTAAGCACAGGTTATATGCCAGGAAGTAAAAGTAGGCTCACACGGGCTCATAGGACTGGTTCTGTATCTCAGCAGTTAAGGGAAGCCAGATTCCACGATGACTGACTACGGTTTGAACCCTGCCCCTGGCAGCTTGAAGTACATGCTGGACAAGTCTGCATGTGTGCCCAAAATTCTGATAGGAAGAAGGGATGGAGGAAAGAGGATTGCAGTTTGACCACACCCTATTGGGGTGCTTTCTTTCTCTCTTGTGCATGCGCACACATGCCTTCTGACAATTAAACAAAAGCGGCTCATAAACTACTGATAAATTTATTGCTTTCTTCCCTGCTCAATCTATCTATTAGCACCTTCTCTCCTGAATGGAAATACAATGGGACTTCAAAAAGTTTGTGTAAAAAATGGAATTAAAGTACAAGTTTATTCTAGTACAAAACAAAAATGAAATCTATGCATAGTTTGTTCATAGTGTACATTTTCCACAAACTTTCTGAAGAATTCGCATGTATGACCTTTAAAAGGAGAAGCTATTTTGACTGTGAATAGTGGATAGATTTTTAGAACATTACAAGATAAAAATTTGAGAGTTGTATCCAATATCACCAACAAAGGAATATTAGTGGGCCAACCAGTGGCAGGATGATTAAGGCAGCTGGATCCCACATGGCTGACTGAATGATTCTAATACCAGACTTGGTAGCTTCAAAAACACATGGGGTGCATTGCATGCATGCCCCAAATCCCAGAAGGATAGAGGAGAAGTGATTGCAGTGTGACCATTCCTCTTAGGGGGTGCTTTCTCATTTTCTTTTTCTCCCTCTCTCTCTCTCTTTAATGAGTACATGTGCCCTCTAACAAATTTTTAAAAACAAAATTAAAAGACTAGAATAAAAAGAGTATTAGAGCTGCAAAAGATGCTAACCTTCGTAAGTAACAAAAACTGGTATTTAAATATTGACCCTCAGGTCCATAAATCCATTTTTTATAACTGTAAGTTCTCTAGATAGTGATGTATAGGCCTTGATCTGCCTATTATTTAGCCAAAGTGTGTTTGAGCAGAATTAACTTTTTCCCATTAAAATCTGAGGTAGTGTGTCACCCCAGTATTTAATTAACAATATGACTTACTTACCAAAAGTATTTTATACAAGTTATATTGAATATTTACCCTGGCCTTGTAATACTTCATTTCAGTTGAAAAGTATGTGCTTCATTTACAGTATACTTAAGGTACTGCCCCAGCCTATGCATCAACACACCCATCCCTGGTCTTGTTTTTACAACTAATCATGGGCCCCTGCATGCCCAGAGTGCGTACTCAGGGAGGTTTCTGGACTTGAACCATGAACCTTTCCATGTGGAATTGCCTAGCCCCAGGATTTCCTTCTTTTGTCAGTCTAAATGATATTTCTCTGTGTATATTACATTTTCTTTATCCATTCAGTCAACAGACATTTAGACTAATACTACTGATTATTAAACCAAAAAGTCTTCTATAAAATACACATGTATAACACTTACAAATTTGTGTAGAAACCCAGGTGTCTTTTAGTTGTGAAAATCTGCAAGGAAATGTCCAGCTTAGTGGCTGATGTATTTTAAGCCTTTATTGTGAGTTAGGTATATTTCTAAGAATGTATATATATTTATATATATATAAATAGAGAGGGGGGGTTGCTATAGGGTGTGTGCCCTTGCCAGAAAGATAGAGACAGAAAGTGAGAAATCACCCCGCCCCCAGGGGGGATGGCCATACGCAATCCCTTCTCCAATCTCCTCTCAAGATCTTGAGCATGCATACACACATACCCGGCGTGAGTTTAAGCCACCGGGTCCAGGACTCGAACCACGGTTGACTACATGGGAGTCCTGCAACATGGCCATTATACCAACTGCTGGTCCCAAGTAAGTACTGTTTTCTTTTACCATCTTTGGAGAGAAAGAATTTGGGGCCCAGTGAGGCTAACCTTGCAGATATCACCATAGGAAAGTTACAGTTCCCTATGGCTAGTTTTCTTGAGAATTTATTAAGCGAGTATAATTCTGAGTAAGGCACTATTTAATTGGACCTACTGTGCTAGCTTTTTATATCTTGACAAGGATCTGTATGTTAAGTGTAATCCTAGTACACTTACTTTCCCAACCATCATCTCAAATAGATGAAAACTTTTCATTCTTTACCATTGAAAGAGATATATTGTTTCACTCTTAAGATAGTTAATTCAGGCTTTGCTACTTAAAAAAGAAGTTAGTTGAAAAACAAATTTTGCTAATGTTGATAGGTTTCTTTTTATCCTGAAGAAGAGTTGAATATGCTTGCTTTCTTTTTTTTTCTTTTTTTTCTTTTCTGTATGATGTTATCTTTTTTCCCTCTGGCCATTTTAAATATTTTTGCTTTTAATTTTGAGTTTTATTAAAATGTGCCTTGTTGTAGTTTTTCTCATGTTTCTTGTGCTTGTGGTTTATTAAAATTCTTGTACCTCTGGGTTTACAATTTTCAACAAACTGAATATTCTTCAGCCATAGTTTCTTCAGTTTTTTTTTCCTATTCTCCATCTCCTTCAAAAACTCCAGTTACATTCATATTAGGACTGATGAAACTGATTTTCCATTAATATTTTCCTTTTTTCATATTTTTTATTTTTTAAAGTTTCTATCACTACACCTTCAGATTTGTACAGAATCTAATCTGGTTTTTTGTTTTGTTTTGTTTTGTGTTTTGTGTTTTGTGTTTTGTGTTTTGTGTTTTGTGTTTTGTGTTTTGTGTTTTGTGTTTTGTGTTTTGTGTTTTGTGTTTTGTGTTTTGTGTTTTGTGTTTTGTGTTTTGTGTTTTGTGTTTTGTGTTTTGTGTTTTGTGTTTTGTGTTTTGTGTTTTGTTTTTGTTTTTGTTTTTGTTTTTGTTTTTGTTTTTGTTTTTGCTATAGGGCATGTGTATTCGCCAGAAAGAAGACAGAGACAGAGAGACCAAAAGCAAAAAATCATCCCCCAGGGAGGATGGCCATGC
>NW_006203636.1:355824-372374 GCF_000334495.1 Tupaia belangeri chinensis
TTAAGCCTTGATTGTGAGTTAGGTATAATTCTAAGAATGTATATATATTTATATATATATAAATAGAGAGGGGGGGTTGCTATAGGGTGTGTGCCCTTGCCAGAAAGATAGAGACAGAAAGTGAGAAATCACCCCGCCCCCAGGGGGGATGGCCATACGCAATCCCTTCTCCAATCTCCTCTCAAGATCTTGAGCATGCATACACACATACCCGGCGTGAGTTTAAGCCACCGGGTCCAGGACTCGAACCACGGTTGACTACATGGGAGTCCTGCAACATGGCCATTATACCAACTGCTGGTCCCAAGTAAGTACTGTTTTCTTTTACCATCTTTGGAGAGAAAGAATTTGGGGCCCAGTGAGGCTAACCTTGCAGATATCACCATAGGAAAGTTACAGTTCCCTATGGCTAGGTTTCTTTAGAATTTATTAAACGAGTAGAATTCCCCCAGGCCTGCCTCTCCTCCTGTGGCAAACTGCAACTAAACCCTGCTGCTGATCAACCCAGTACCAAACACAGCAAGTAGTTTGCTGCGTCATTGTTTGAAAACCTGCTACACACACGCAGACACCTAAAGCTAGGATTACAAAGGTGAATTAGATACAGTCCTTTCCTTAAGAAGCTTACAGTTTAGCAAGAGAAATAAAGGTAAATGTAGCATTAGAATCCAGTGATGTGGGCTCCACTGGCGTTAACAGGAGGGCAAAGGAGAGTGGTTTGAGCAAATCAGGAAAGATTTTTGTTCTTGAGAGGTTTTCGCTATAGGGCACATGAGCTCGCCACACAGACAGAGAGACAAAGAGACAGAAAGCTAGAAATCACCCCCCAGGGGGGATGGCCATGCTGCAATCCCTTCTCCTCCATTCTCTTCTCGGGATCTTGGGCATGCACGCACATGCGCCCAGCGTGAGTTTTAAGCCATGGGGTCCGGGATGTGAACCACGGTCGACTACATGGGAGTCCAGCGACATAGCCATTATGCTAACTGCTGGTCCCAATATGCTTGCTTTCTGAGGAGGATTATATAACTAAAATCTTTCTCTCTGTTTTGGGAGACTTTTGAATTTATGCTAGTATTTTATAATGTATGAGGTGTAATAAAAATTTAAAAAGTTTGTGTTCTGACAAAAAAGGTCCTTCTTATTTTTTTTATTGTTGTTTTTAGGTTTTTTCCCATAGGGTATGTATGCTCAATAGAGAGAGACAGAGAGAGGGTGAGATATCAGCTCCCAGGGGAGTTAGCTATATCTGTTTCTTCTCCACTCTCCTTCGGGATTATAGGCATGCACGTATACATGCCCAATGTGATTTTTCAAGTCTCTGCTGGGTCCAGGACTTGGTGAAAGTTTAGTGCCTTAACCACTATACCACATTTTGGCCCCAAGAAATCCCATTTTAAAAATCTTAATGTGGAATTCTCAACTTCAGAGAGTTTGATGGTTTTTTTTTTTTTTAAAAAAAAGCTTTTTATGTATTGATTTATAATTTGAATTATCTTGCTAACAGGGCATTTCAAAGAGGCTGTGGAAAATGGAATTAAATGATGAGTTAATTATTGCAACTTTTGTAATTTACGCATAGTTTTTGTGTAATATGCATTCTCCAAGAACTTACTGAAAACCCTTGATATATACTAGGCTACCTTTGGCCTACTTCTTCAAATGCTGATATGTCTTTAGATTATTATGGTCAAATAGCTCAACTTGGAGTAAAGGATTAATCTAGTTCCTATCTTTAGTTTACCCTTCACATGGAAAAATAATTTTTAAGTTGTCAAATACAACATGAAAATCTTGAGTATCTTCTGATCATATTGATACCAGAAACCAGAAAATACATTTTAAACATAGTACGGTCCTATTATTGAACTAAGATTACCATGCTTGCCAGTCTTTTTTGCTTTCAAATTTAGATAATCAGTATTTTGTATATAAAAAGTCATGTTCCAGTATTGTTTCATTGACATAACACCCCTTATTTATTTTATTTGAGCCTAGAGTAGTTTCATTATTTGAGTTTAGTATTTTAATGATTTCTAATTAGAGATACTAGAATGCCATTATTATTTATGCTTGTTTTTCAAAAAGCAGGACTAATTTACATAAACTAGCTTTATATGTATATGGAATATACTTCAAACTTCATTTTGGAGTCTTCATATTTGTATAAAATCTATATTTAGGATAAGTTAAATATAACAGGGAATTATGGTTGATTACATCTGTGATGTTGTGAGAATAAGAATAGTTGGATATTTCCCGTTTATCCTCCAGTCCTGCTTTTGATTTAATTTCTCCATTATTACCCTGATTTTTCATGCTGGCAAATGTTCATTTATAATTGTGTTTTAGCTTTGTGACCAATAGGATTTCTGTAACTGCAGCAGAGTAAAACTTTTAAAGATTAATTTAATAAAAGGCATTGTGATCGTATATGACTGATAAAAATAGTGCAATTACCAAAAAAAAAAAAAAAGCCTGTGATATATAGCACAACTATAAAAAATACATATAAGGAGAAGAGAATCATTTCACCAAAATTCTAGTAGGAAAATTTAGGGGGAAGCGTTAAAAGTTTTGCAGCCATGGGAAACAACTGACCTTATGAAATTTTTTTGTGGGGGAAGAAGTTCTCAGTCGGCTAATAACGATCTCTGAGCATTTAAAGAAATCAAAATTCTGTTTTATTTATTTATTTTAAATTTGCTGAATGGCATATATGCTCACCCGCAAGAGACAGAGTGAGAGGGAAAGTGAGAAAGCACACTCTGCACCCCACACACACACACACACACACACCCGGGGAAGGGGTAGGGATGGCTACGCCACAGTTTCTTCTCTTCCATTCTGCTCTCAGGATTTTCGGAAGGCACCCACACGGGTCTAACATTTTTTTCAAGTTTCTGGACCTGGAACTTGAACTGTGTAGTCAGCCCTGTGGGATCCAACCACCTTGACCACCATGCCACCTGAATAACCCTCAAAATTCTTGTTATTTGGTGCAAATCTTATAATTTTATGTAGATTTTGGATAATACTGTTCTTTACATTTTGGATAATACAATTTAAAAGCTAGCTCCAAAGTAATATTAAGAAATAATTTTATTTCCCATCCATCTATTCTTAGGCTTTATTTTGTCCTCAGTATTGATACATCAAAATTCTCATACATTTTAATGAATAGTGTATACTATAGTATAGCAGAATTGAACTGCTGTTAAAAGACATTTCACTTCCAAGGTTGATAAGTTTATCTGAATTTTTAAAACCATTTCATATGACAGTAAAGAGTACTTATATCTTTTTTTATTTGTTAATTTTATTTTATAGCACTTCTGTTATCTGTTTTTTTCTGTTGAAAATGACACATGTGACCATATGATGAATTATGATTTTTAAAAAATATTTGTAGTAGAAAGAGGGAAATAGGAATTTAACTTGTTTCACTTATAAGCATTATAAATGTTAAACTGTCTTCTTCATGGTGAGGGCTTTTTACAGGGTGTTTGAAACCTCGTGAGTCACTTGAGTCTTCTGTCAATTATTTTTAAATAATATTTCATGAGTATCACTCTTATTGGATCTAATTCAACTTTGTCTTCAGATTGGCCTTGCACTTATTGACTGTCTTCTATGTGCCAGATATTTTGCTTGTGTGACTGCATCCACAGAAACCTCACTTTGCATGTAAGGACACTGAAGCCGGGAAGTTAGGGAATTGCACAGGTTCGAAAAGCCAGTAGGTGGCAGAGTGGAAAGTTGAATGCATCCAACCTTTGGATGCCAGATTTGGTATTTAACACAAGAGACGTCTCTGAAATGTTTTTAAGTGTTTCTCTTTTAATTCCATCTGATTATTACTTAAAGCCATCATCTCATATTCATGCTTCATCTCTTATAGGCTGTAGCAGAAATGCTGTTGTAGCAGTTGTACATCACTTAGCTAATACACTTTCTCAGAGTAGATGCAACTGCTTTGTTCTTCTGAGCACATCATGCCTTTCTCCCTTTGCTTCCTTGTATTGTTGTTTTCTATAACTTTCAAGCATAAAGACCCCTTTTCATATTTAAAAATGGAAACACTTAGATACATGTATAGTGTATATAATTCTCTTATACTAAAGGCAAAGAATATTAATACAGTAAAGGCATGTATGTCTACTACCTAGCTCAAGATACCTACCTTCTCATTACTTGTGAAGCCTATGCACACACCCTCATTCTGTGTTCCCAGATATGTTACCATACTGACTACTGAGTCTGTTACTCCCTCCATAGGAAGTATACCACCCTACAACCCACTGCAAAAATCATGCATATGCATATGCCACAATAACCTTTTTTGCATGTTTTTAAACTCTAGATTTGAAAAGAGGCTGCTGTGCATGCATGTACATTAGGTAACATGATGTTGATACAACATTTTTTTTTTGAGAATTATCCATGTGGTTGTGTATGGTCTTGTCTATTCATTTTCCAGTGCTCTATAGTTTTTCATGGGATACATATGTCAGAATTTATTTGTTAGTGTGCTGATGGATATTTAGCTTATTATTGTTTGCTATGAAAAATAATGCTACTTTAGGAACCAACAGTTAGCGTAATGTCTATGTCACTGGACTCCCACGTAGTCGACCATGGTTCATGTCCCAGACCCAGTGGCTTAAAACTCACGCCGGGCACGTATGCATGTGTGCCCAAGATCCCGAGAGGAGAATGGAGGAGAAGGGATTGCGGCGTGGCTATCCCCCCTGGGGGGTGATTGCTCGCTTTCTGTAGCTCTCTGTCTGGCGAGTGCATGCACCCTATAGCAAAAACCTCTCAAATAAATAAATAAATAAATAAATAAATAAATAATGCTACTTTGAAAATTCTCTTTTATGTTTCCTAGAAAATTATTTTTCATTTCCTGAAAAATGATTTTTCTAGAGGCCATACCTAGGAGTAGAATACTGAGTCTACATATTTTTCTGTGTTACTGGCTAATTCCATGTTGTTTACTAAAACCATTTTATGTGTTTACCAGAGGGCCTAAAAGCCATAATCATTTGGGGTAATGTGAATCTAAAGTTTTGCCATTAGTAGTTGTAAAAGGCTTTCTCATTGGTCCCAGCTGTAGTAATGCAGTCCATAGATTGTTGCTCTGTGGTGCTAGAGTCACAGGAAGGCCCAGCGTTCGGATTCTGGACTGACCCAAACACGGAGCATGGCACTGCATCTGTGATCTTGGCTGGTGGGCGCCAGGGAGAGAACAGCTCCATGTGAGAGAATAGCATGACCCTCCTAGGGACACCCCCACCCCCATCTCCTCTATGTCACTGAAACACACACACATGGAGAAAAATGAATAAGCTTTTTTAAAAATGCTTTTTCAGTAGATTTTATATTTGTATATTCCTGATTCCAATGAGGGTGAGCACATTTTTATATGCTTACAGGCCATTTGTATTTTCTCTCAAATGCGTATTTGTCTTTTTCCTACTTTTTATCATATTTTACCTGTTGTTGATTTTTTGCATCCTTTTGGATACTGGTTACAATAGTTGTAGTATATGTTGTAGATAACTTCTTCCGATTTGTTACTCGCCTTTCATTCTCTTTATGTCATCTTAGGTATTGTCTGCAGCTATCATCTAGCCAAGAACGACTCAATTCTTTTAAATAACTCAGCAGGACCAATAAGTTAGTTACATTATTCTATGTTATTATTTTCCCAACTTTCCAGCAGGACTCCAAGTCAATGTATGTATGTGTGTATGTATGTGTATATATATTTAGGTTTTTGCCATAGGGGGCTTGCACTTGCCACAGAGAGGAAACAAAAAGTGAGAAATCACTCCTTAGGGGAAATAGCCACACCACAGTCCCTTCTCCTCTATTCTCCTGATATTTGGGGCATGCATGCATATGCACCTGGCATGATTTTCAAGGACTTGAACCATGGTCAGCCATGTTGGAGACCAGAGCCTTAACCACCATGTCACCTGCTAGCCCCAAGTCCTGCATATTTAAGAAAGGCCAGGGCATCTCTGTTTATGATGGTAGAGAGTGTTGTACTTAATCTTTCTCTCTTTCTTTTTTTTCTTGAATGAATTTCCTTTCTATATATCGATAGGTGGCAATTCTTAGGAATTTGCAGTTCTTGTTTGATTTGCAAAGATTCTACATAAATTATTTGCAGAATTTTATATTCAACAGTGAATTTAAGAACAAAGTTATTTTTCATTCATATAATAATTAGCACATTTTACTTTTCGGAGTTTTCAACAGGTGAATATTTCCAATAGAGGATTATGATTAGCATTTAGTTACTGGAAATTCTCACGTGGAATGTTAATTGTTTCAGTAAGTGATTATCTTAGAAAAATAATGTAAATATGATATGCTTCTAGTCTAAAAAATTAAAGGAATTTCTATTTCAGAAAAATGTTTAAGTTACTTGGATGAAAATTCAATAAATAGTTGCCATTTTTTATTTAGTAGACGATTTATAGTACATGATCTTATTCCTTATTACTCTCATATTTACAAAATGTTTTGTGAAGGCTAATATTAGTGTGGTCCACAGGAATTCAATTTTATTTTTCAGAGTATATGGTACTAATTTTAGTCATTTAATTGTAAAAGACAAGAACATCACAAACTGTTTTACCAAACTCTATTGTTGCTTTTTGTAAAAACTAAAAAAATAATTACTTGGCATATTCTTAGTAAAAAGTAGTAGAGGTTCCATTAAATTGTGGAGAAAAACCTTTTTTTAATAACATAAAAACCAAAACCATATACAGCCTAATTTGAAAGCTTTCCTTGTTTAGTTCCAGGTTTCATATTTTACAATTAATTATTTTATGTATTGTTAATGCCAGTTCTTCTCTTAAATTTATTATTTTACTCTTACACTGTATTAAAAGAGTTTATAACTTGCTTCTGACAATATTTTTGAAACTTGTTATATTTGAAAATAAACATAACCAGGAAAATGAGATCTTTAGTTTAGTTGATAGTGTATGGTAGAAACCAAATTTGTGTTTATAGTAAGAAATGCCTTCAGAAACCTCAATGTTTTATGAGAACAATACCTTAAAGAGCTTGGTAGCAGTGGCTCAGAGGTAAGCAGAAAAATATTAGTGAAATAAATTTATAGTGTTCTTTCAACTTTATAAATATAGTTTGGCACTGCTTTTCTTGCTTCTTTTTATTTCTTGTAAACTGTTTCAGACTGCTGACATTGCAAGCTTATTTATCAGTTCTAAATACTTTCTTATTCTAAAGGCTTTGTTTTACATTTTAGTTGCTTTAAACATTGTCAGTTTGAATACATGGAAATCAGGCAAATGTCCTCCCAAATATGAACTAACTATCCTCTCTGTTTTATGATGGGCAAATTTGATGGTTAAAAATCTTAGACGTTATTTATGGTTGATATCTTATTTGGAAAAAGACTATGATGGTTGTGTTATAAACATTCTGCTGCAACTATGAAATTCCTAGAGAAAGGTTTTATTATTTGAATAATCTTTAGAAGTAATATTAAAAGCCTGATATTATCTCTAGCATCGATAATAACTGAAGACATTTTAACCAATATAGATAAAGATTAGAAAGAGTAGTACTACATTTTGCCATTTTTTAAATGTCTTTATTCAGAATGAATTAGATCTACTACATAATAGTTGGTTTTGTTATTTTTTTTCTTTTTAAGGAAACTGTCAAGAGACAGTTACATTGTCCTTGTTAGCCATAATTAAAGAATGGGAATATACCATTTTTTATTGTTAATTCACCATTTCACTCCTACATTTTTTGGATGTTTCATAAATAATTTTTTTAAAACCAGCGATTACTTCATGGGTAAGTCTAAACAAAAAGTGAGAAATCACTCCTTAGGGGAAATAGCCACACCACAGTCCCTTCTCCTCTATTCTCCTGATATTTGGGGCATGCATGCATATGCACCTGGCATGATTTTCAAGGACTTGAACCATGGTCAGCCATGTTGGAGACCAGAGCCTTAACCACCATGTCACCTGCTAGCCCCAAGTCCTGCATATTTAAGAAAGGCCAGGGCATCTCTGTTTATGATGGTAGAGAGTGTTGTACTTAATCTTTCTCTCTTTCTTTTTTTTCTTGAATGAATTTCCTTTCTATATATCGATAGGTGGCAATTCTTAGGAATTTGCAGTTCTTGTTTGATTTGCAAAGATTCTACATAAATTATTTGCAGAATTTTATATTCAACAGTGAATTTAAGAACAAAGTTATTTTTCATTCATATAATAATTAGCACATTTTACTTTTCGGAGTTTTCAACAGGTGAATATTTCCAATAGAGGATTATGATTAGCATTTAGTTACTGGAAATTCTCACGTGGAATGTTAATTGTTTCAGTAAGTGATTATCTTAGAAAAATAATGTAAATATGATATGCTTCTAGTCTAAAAAATTAAAGGAATTTCTATTTCAGAAAAATGTTTAAGTTACTTGGATGAAAATTCAATAAATAGTTGCCATTTTTTATTTAGTAGACGATTTATAGTACATGATCTTATTCCTTATTACTCTCATATTTACAAAATGTTTTGTGAAGGCTAATATTAGTGTGGTCCACAGGAATTCAATTTTATTTTTCAGAGTATATGGTACTAATTTTAGTCATTTAATTGTAAAAGACAAGAACATCACAAACTGTTTTACCAAACTCTATTGTTGCTTTTTGTAAAAACTAAAAAAATAATTACTTGGCATATTCTTAGTAAAAAGTAGTAGAGGTTCCATTAAATTGTGGAGAAAAACCTTTTTTTAATAACATAAAAACCAAAACCATATACAGCCTAATTTGAAAGCTTTCCTTGTTTAGTTCCAGGTTTCATATTTTACAATTAATTATTTTATGTATTGTTAATGCCAGTTCTTCTCTTAAATTTATTATTTTACTCTTACACTGTATTAAAAGAGTTTATAACTTGCTTCTGACAATATTTTTGAAACTTGTTATATTTGAAAATAAACATAACCAGGAAAATGAGATCTTTAGTTTAGTTGATAGTGTATGGTAGAAACCAAATTTGTGTTTATAGTAAGAAATGCCTTCAGAAACCTCAATGTTTTATGAGAACAATACCTTAAAGAGCTTGGTAGCAGTGGCTCAGAGGTAAGCAGAAAAATATTAGTGAAATAAATTTATAGTGTTCTTTCAACTTTATAAATATAGTTTGGCACTGCTTTTCTTGCTTCTTTTTATTTCTTGTAAACTGTTTCAGACTGCTGACATTGCAAGCTTATTTATCAGTTCTAAATACTTTCTTATTCTAAAGGCTTTGTTTTACATTTTAGTTGCTTTAAACATTGTCAGTTTGAATACATGGAAATCAGGCAAATGTCCTCCCAAATATGAACTAACTATCCTCTCTGTTTTATGATGGGCAAATTTGATGGTTAAAAATCTTAGACGTTATTTATGGTTGATATCTTATTTGGAAAAAGACTATGATGGTTGTGTTATAAACATTCTGCTGCAACTATGAAATTCCTAGAGAAAGGTTTTATTATTTGAATAATCTTTAGAAGTAATATTAAAAGCCTGATATTATCTCTAGCATCGATAATAACTGAAGACATTTTAACCAATATAGATAAAGATTAGAAAGAGTAGTACTACATTTTGCCATTTTTTAAATGTCTTTATTCAGAATGAATTAGATCTACTACATAATAGTTGGTTTTGTTATTTTTTTTCTTTTTAAGGAAACTGTCAAGAGACAGTTACATTGTCCTTGTTAGCCATAATTAAAGAATGGGAATATACCATTTTTTATTGTTAATTCACCATTTCACTCCTACATTTTTTGGATGTTTCATAAATAATTTTTTTAAAACCAGCGATTACTTCATGGGTAAGTCTAAACAATAAGTGCTTCATTCAATAAAATGAGCTATTGCACAGCAGTTATTTTCGTTACATTTAAATCAAGGAAGTTTATTACTCAGCGCCATTAATTACAGCATGGCTGAATTTGTGGTAGTGTTTGGCTTTAATGTGTTTTCTCTGTTAGATTTTAATTTATTATAATTAGTAAGCTATCTATAACTCTTTATAAAAGTATAGATGTGAGTGGAAGGTCTCAAACCTTTTTATAACTTGAAAGAAATAGATTAGGAGCTTTTTCATTAGGATTTTTCACATTCATTGCCAAGTGAATATGTTTGTATTTTTACAGTGCGGGTATCCAGAGGTCATTTATTATTGGCATCAACCATTCTGCATTTGAATATTTTGATTTCCTGAGGTTTTATATAATTGGAATCCTTTTTTATAGTAAAAAGCATGAAAACAAACATATTCTTGTTACAACATCAAAATGTAAACTTAAAGGAGCACACCAATATCCATTCACAGGTTATTTCTTAAAGTTATTTTTTCTTGGTTTTCTATATTACTTTAAATATAAGACTAAGTTTAGAACTCAAATATTTGGGTGTATTTAAATTAACCTTGATTTCCATTAAGCTGGTAAATGGACTGTCAGACTTTGTAATCCACACCAGACTTTGGGACAACTATTTCTAAGACTTTATGCCAGTAATATAATCCTTAAGGGAACTGGGCGTGATAGCAGGAAGTAAACCAGGAGTGGTGAGCCAGGTTGTCCCTGAGGGCCTTGGGCTAGGTCACCATATCCCAGCCACAAATGTGCGTGGTAGGAGAATGAGACCTCTGTTTGGCACTTGGTACAAAATGAAACGTGTCCAAGCAGGAGATCTTAGGTGATGGCCTCACTATTCTGTACAGCTTTTTTGAAAGTTATTTGATTCATTTTCAAACATCCTAGTTGCCAGGAGGAGAGAAATGATCTGAAGGAAATAGATTCAGCTAAAGTATGATGTTGACATAATCTGAGTGAATGAACATATCAATCATAGGTTTGATTCTTACATCATATTAATATGTGAGAAATGGAATGCCTTTTAAATCTAATACATGAGCAAGTCTAAAGTACACAAAAGTTTCCCCTGGGTTTCTGTCTTAAGGCATTATAATACAGTAGAAGATTGAAAGCATCTTTCAACTCGCCCTCTTATTCTCCAAATTAATTTGCTAAGCAAGATGAGATATGATGAAGTAAATGGGAGATAAAATGTTTGGCTTAATGATATCATAAGATCTGAGTTCAATAGATTTTCACTGTGAAAATTTTAAAAAATTAATAATTAGATTGGTGAAAAGAAGTGCTGATTTTCAAAATGCCAAATTTTCTCTGTTCTTTATTTTTTCTATTCTTACTAAGGAAATTGGTACATCATTATTTCAAGATAAATCCACAAGCTTCATATTTATTTAAGGTATTAAAGTGGGATCTATGTTATTTTTTCTTTTAAAGAATTACTTTATTCATTATCATTACTATTATTATTCGATTTTGACCGGGGTGGGGGAGAAGAGGTAAGAAAGCAAGTTGCCAGGTCCAGGACTCAAACTGCAGTCAGCCATATGGGAATTCAGTGCCTTAACTACCACGACATCTGCCAATCCTGAGTCTACATTAACTTATTAGAAGTCCTGCTATTGTTATCTTTATTATTCTTGAGATCATTTTTATTTGTTTCTTATTTAACATTTATTACCATGTTATATAATATTATTTTAGAGCTTTTAAGTATTTGTAGTGATCTAAAAGTCAAGTTTGTATCTTTCATCTCATAAAATATAAAAATGGTTTGTTTCATTTTTCTTCACTTATAGTTCATTTTCTGATTTTAACAATATATTTTTTATTTAGAATACTGTTTCATTTTTAGCAGTCATTGTGCAGCTGAGCTGAAAATTATGTTTGTCAGTTAATCCAACAGGATTTTTGGTGCCTTAACTTCTTTTAACATTTTTGTGATGGTATTTAAGAGCAGCAAATACCTGTCCAGAGTTTTGTGTTTACTAATGAATTATTTTAACTTGGTGTGCACTGCAGGTGTTTTGCATGAAGCACACGGGCACAGTAAATCAACAGAGTTCTCAAAATATATTTTGCCTGGCAGGGCATCTCAGGGTAATTACACATTTGGTTCAGAATCTGAAGTTGTAGATGATGCTATTAGCAAATTCAACACAATTTAAGTCAGTGACTTCCAAAATTTTAAATGAAGAACTTTCAGTATCTTTTCCTCACTGCAAAATTTCAGAGCATTCTAAGTTATATCCTATCTTATGCTTCTTTCTACTGAATGACAGGAAATCAAACAGACGGTGTGTCTTTATTGGACTGACTCTACATTTTTAGGATTAAAATCTTCTAAATTATTTCCATGCCAGTATTAACAGAACACTGGCCTATTCAAAGGCACTTTAGTAGGATAAATAAGTTGAGTCTGAGATGGAGCTTTCAAAACACAGTGGTATTGGAATAATAAAGTTCATCACACTATTGCTTTTAACAAAGGTGAACCAAAGGACAACTGTCAAAAGGGTATCTAGTTTTTAAACTGGACAAACAGTTATTTTCCAAAAGAGCCCAAATGCCTGGCCCAAACTGAATTAAAGCAGAAATCATTGGACTTCCTGTGGAGGAATCAAATCAATGCAGCAATATGGATCAAATCTAGACTCTATGTAAAATAAGTGGCAAAAGTTGTGGAATCAGAGATTTTAAGATTCAAAAAGAGGCCTTTTGACCAGTTTCTTTTCTTTAGAGATGAAGACATTGGGATAAGAAATCTGCATTATACAGAGAATTGAGATTATGATCCATAGCTTTATTTATTTCTTTTTTTTAAGGTCTTTGCCATAAGACATGTGCACTCACCAGAAAAAGACAAAGAGAGACTGAGAGAGGGAAAGTGAGAAATTACTCCCCGGGAGATGGCCACACCACAATTCTTTCTCTTCTATTCTTTTGGGATTTGGGGCATGCACACACATGTGTCTGGCAGGATTTTCAAGCCACCAGATTCGGGACTCAAACCAGTTAGCCATGTGGGAGTCCATCGCTTAACCATTATGCCACCTGGCCACCTCCTGTACCCTTCCCCACCCCCATAGCTTTTTATCTAAAGATTAGTGTTCCCCTTTACAGGTAGGTACAGTTGAATGCACTGGTATAATATTGTACCTTTATTTTCTATGGTATCTCTTTGTTGATTGTTCCCGAACTATTGTTGAAGAGCTAGGAGAAGGCTTGTGGGTCTTAAGCATTGAGGCTGATAGAATAGAAGCTAGATCATGTAGTCATAAAAGAGCTTGTCTTCTTTTTAATTATTTATTTTATTTCATTTATTATAATTATTCTTCAGTTTGACTAAAGTGAGAGAGCAAGCTGCCAGGTCCAGGACTCAAAACCACTTTCTGCTATGTGGGAGTCCAGATAGAGTTTGTCTTAAAAAGGCAGTGAGAAGCCAAAGCTTAAAGGATTTAGGCAGAAGAGTAACCTAATGAGATGTGTGTTGTTAGGTGATTACTCTGGCTGTTATTTAGAGCACATTTCAAGGGAGTCTGTAGTCATTGAAAGATGACTTAAGAAAATGGTATCTCAGGTTAGAATGGTGTAGTGGAATGGAGAAAAGTAACTGGATAAGAATGACTTTTAGGTACCTTACCTAAGTTAGAGATTGGGATTAGCCTAGCAGTATTTGGTAAGCTTATTTTTATTTGATGTTGTTTGCTATTGTTGCTTTTTGTCATATATTAATGCAATTTAATAATTTATCTGAATGTAAGGAAACTGGGGGATCTCGTAGTATTATATATCAGAGAACAATAAATCTGAGTTTGGGAACAGCACTTAAATATATTTAATATATATAACATTCGTAAATTGACTTAGGTACTATGACATTTGAATTTTATAAGTAGGACATTTTAGATTATATGTGATTTTATGATTGTTGACAAATGAGTAAGATGGCATTTGACAGCTCTTTATGGCATATTATCTTGCCAATTGAAATCTTGACTTCTCTCGATTTATGTATCTTTCTGAATTTGTTCGGGGATTGAAATGTGCAACTCCTAATTACACTTTGCATCACATCTCAACCCTTTCTTTGCCTTTGGGCATTTATCCAGCCCACCTTCTTGCCTTCTTTAGGGTCTGTACCATTTCTAGTAGAACCCCTTAGACACCTGTAAGGCTCTCAGATCTGAATGTGTGGGGCTTTTGAAGATCATGCCAGCCAGCTTGTATTACATTTATTCATGCAGATGCGTTTTTACTATATATATTTTTATGGCTATTTTTTTTCTAAAAATAAATTGCACAGGGAGAAAAATTCTGTATGTTTTCAACTTACATTGTTTCTGATTTACACCCTCTAAATGATTATATGGTTAAAAGACATCTGTAGAGCAAAGTTTTATTCTGTTCATTCTTTTTATTAACTTGTACTGTATTGGGCATATATGCTGTTCCTCACTTAAATTTGTTAAAATAAGGCTATTAAATTTATGTAAGGCATATATGGTCTATAGGTGGGCTTAAAAAATTCACAGTGTAATCAAGAAAAGGCAGTACACACAAATGTTGAAAAATGTTATACTGGATTATTAAATTTAGTATTACTATCTAACCTTATTGTTTACCAATCCCCACATAGTATAGTGTGTTAAAATAGGATAGTATGTTAGATAGTAGATAATTTGTTAGAAAGTATTATTTTATATTCCTACTTTCCATTTATATTGGGAATAAATTTTATCCATTTTAATATTCTTTTTTTTTTTTTTTTTGGAGAGGTTTTTGCTATAGGGCACATGCGCTCGCCAGACAGACGAGAGACAGAGAGATAGAAAGCGAGAAATCACCCCCCAGGAGGGATGGTCACGCCACAGTCCCTTCTCCCCCATTCTCCTCTCGGGATCTTGGGCACGCACGCACACGTACCCAGCATGAGTTTAAGCCACCGGGTCCGGGATGCGAACTGCGGTCGACTACGTGGGAGTCCAGCAACATAGCCATTACGCTAACTGCTGGTCCCTCCATTTTAATATTATACAATAAATACTAGTTTAGTCTACCACAGCAAAGAAATTTTAATTTTTTTAAAGCAACAACAAAATGTTTTACTGTAGCCTGTAACGGGTCTTTTCTTGATTACTTTTTATAAGTTGATAGCTTTGCCTTATCAAATATTCTTTTGTTTCTTAAATACCAAGTCATTTACTTTGGCTCCTGAATCCTTACAAGGACATGTTATTTGGGAAGCAATTGATGTCATCTTTATTGAAAACAACTATTTTATTTGACTAAGCTACTTCTCTTGCCTAAGATGCAGGATTACAGTACCTAGTTGATTCGGGTTCATACTTCTTTACAAAGGAGAAAGAGAAATGGAAATTTTGGAGGAGGTGGAATAAGGCTTGTTTCATAGTCTAGTTTAAAAGGATGCACTGTCTTCATTTTTAATTTTGTTTCAGTACAGTCGATTTATCAAATACGAGTGTTAAACTAGTTTGAAAATTCAAAATTTGAAATGAGCTTGTGATTGGAAAATATAGGAGATAACTATTTGATTTCTTTTTGTATCTAATAGTGTTTAGGGTTTTGACACCTTAAAGATGTACTTAACGGTTTATCTAGTTTAATTCTTTACCATGAGGTAGAACCCTTTGCCTCATTTCAATAAGAAGAAAAAAATTGACCCCACTACAGTGGTGCAGATGGTGCAAGGTTGGAACTGCATAAAAGGTGCAGGTTTAGGTCTCAGGTTGACCTGAACACACTGGACACACACATTCCTAATGGGCTGGGAGGCTGGGGGAAGGTTGGAGTGAGTCTTGTCAAGGGTATTCCTCTCTCTCTCTCTCTCTCTCTCATGGAAGCAATAAATAAAGTACATTTTAAGAAACTTAAGAAAAGGGGCCAGCCTTGAATGGATATGGAGTTCCAGAGAGAGATATCTGGTATGGACATAATGAATTTGGTAGGAACCCATCCATAGACAGACATGAAGATGTGGTAGAGAGCACAGAGCATAGCAGGTAAAGAGAAGGTCTGATATCGTAGCTTACCATAAATTGCCCACATTTCCTACTCCTTCCGTGGCTGTTCTTCCACAGTTCGACACACAAACTTTATTATAACAAATGTGCCATGTTCTGTGATCCTTCTCCTTTGTCTTCATATACGTTGATCATAGTGAACTCCCCCTGTCCACTTGGTGAATTTCCATTTTTATCCTCCACAATTTAGCACAAATCAAACCTTGTCTAAGAAGCTAGAGTCATTTGTGAGCACTCCTCCGACTCTTCCCACAGCACTGTATGACAGCACTTACTGTGTTGTTTTATGACTTTCAGGTGTCTAGCCCTATTCCGACTCCAAGATGTGTCCTATAGGCTTAAGACTTGTGTCTATAAGTGTAGGGCTCTATCAACTTAATTTGTCAAGAGAATGGAAGTTTTGTCAGAATGTTTTATGATTACATGGCTTATTAAAGTATAATAGGGGGGCAGTCCTGTGGTCTAGTAGCTAAGGGCGGCAAATCGCACGTGACCAACTGTGGTTCATCCCAGTGGCTTGAAAAACATGCTGGTTGCATGTATATGCATGCCCCAAATCCCAAT
>NW_006203636.1:372405-375952 GCF_000334495.1 Tupaia belangeri chinensis
AAAGAGAGAAGAGAAAGGATTGCACTGCGACCCGCCTAGTTGGGATGTTTTCTTCCCTCCCTTTCACCTTGTCTCTCTGTGCCAAGCACATGCACCCTCTGGCAATTAAAAGAAAGTACGGTAGAAATTACATTAAAAATGAATGCATGGCCATGTTAATATTTAAGCATGACTTTTTAAAAAAAGAGTTATCATTATTCTTTGAACATTATTTATTTATTTTAACTTGACCAGAGAGGGACAGAGTGAGTTAGGGAGAGAAAGAGAGAAATTGAGAAAGCAAGCAACCAGATCTGGCACTCAAACCACTGTTGGTTATGTGGGAATCCAGCGCCCTTAACCACCACACCACTGCTGGCCCCTAAGCACGACTTTTTGAAAGTCCACTAAGAAAATGCTCCTAAGTATTTAGTTAGACTCTGAGTTCATCAGAGAAAGAAACAATAAATTTAAGGAACCTATAATCCTCTACCTACTGCTAGTCTTACTTTTCTAGCACAACAAATACAGGGCATGATTACTTTATACTGTACCACTAGGTGGGTGAACTACATTGCTTTTGGAAGAGAAGCAAAACCTTAATCCTTTCAAATAGCCTAATGTGTAATATTAACAAACTATCTGATATATAAATACACATACATATAAATACATATATGCACATCAGTACTTTAACTTTTTAGTAATGTAGGATTAATTGGAATTAGGACCTATTCCTAAATAACTTGTATGAAGGGGCCACCTGGTGGGGGAGTAGTAAAGCAGTGCTCTGCAAGACTGACTCACATGGGAAGGTTCTTGGTTCGCCTTTGGAGACCTCCCTAAAATGCACTTGTGCCCGTCAACTGTGACTGGCCAAGGCTGGAGATAGTTCACAGCATGAAGACCCTCAGGGACCAACAGGTGGTATGGTGGTTAGGGTGCTGGACACGCCCATTTGGCCGACCGTGGTTCGAGTCCCAAGTTCCAGACCTGGTGACTTGTTTTCTCAATTTCTCTCTCAAGTGTTTTAACCTAATAACTTTCTAATTTGAGTCATTTTCATTGGCATTTTATGCAGCAACCTGAATAGTTCCAATGGAGCTGTTACACCTTGGTAAACTAAAGATTTGCCTGCGAAAGTAGCATTTTCTCATCTTTCTCTGTGTGATTTTGTAGAAGATACATGCACAAAAATGTAATTTGACAAAATAACCTTCTAGAAGAATAGATCTCATTATATGCCCAAAAAGAGACGTTAAACATGGGTTTCGATTCAACGTTAATTTGTAAAGTCTTTTTTTTCCTTTGGAAAAACAGTAATATGAGATAGTCTATTTAGACTGTATTTTTGGTTACTTAGTCGTAGTGTTAACATTTCAGTGAAAGTGTGAGATTATAAAAATAGTTGGTAAATACATTAATATTTTCACAAAACAACAGAATCTCTGAAGTGACACTTTTGGCTGAATTAGGAGATGTTGTCACTGAGGCCTTGATCTCTCTCCATTCCTGTATCCTCACACTGACCATGGTCATCCAGTTTCCTCTCGGGGAGGCTTGGTTATGACTTGTTTTCTTCCGTGCACTCTGACAACAGATTCACCCCACACGTCAGACTCCTCGCTACAGGTGATTATGCTCGTGTTTTGGAATTTAAAATTAACCCTCTCTTAAGTCTTCCAGTCAAATGTTGATTTGTATTTGCTTTTGTAAAAAATAAAAGGCTTGAACAGTGAGGTACTGTTAAAACAGTTTAAAAGTACTCTGCTCCTGGTATTTATTTGGTAAAGTTACAAGTTAATTTAATTACGAAAGGGAGAGGTTCTCCCTGAGAAATAGTTGGATGTTTCTATGATGGTGTTAAATGAGTGTTTATTTGTTCTGTTTTATTTTACTCATCAAACTAAAAACGATGTTTGACTATGTCTCTGCTTTAGCATGAACAGTTAGTATATATTTCTCTTAGCAGGGGTATCTTATTAGTACTTTGAGTTGTCTATAATATCTTATAGATGAGGAAAAATAATGAATTATCTTGAGAATAAAATATTCTTTCTCTTCACAAGATAAAAGAAAAACAAACATCGAGGATTAAAAATGGTCCTTTACAAGTACCACATTGTTCTTTCTGTTTCATTTCTACTACCTGTGCTGATTCGGAATGAGGCTGGCTAATAGGACAGAATTTCGTTGTGACAGGAAAGATACAGACTTTATATATGGCCAAGTTAATATGACAGGGCACTGAAATATTTCTCTATTTGGGTTACTTAAGGATACAGATCGTTTACACAAGCATTGATAGAAATACAGCCATGATGGCTATATGTTACGTAGTTTCCTGACTTCTTACAACTGCTCTGAGTATCTGGGATATTCTGAGAAAGATAATATTATTTCACATTATGAATGATCAGTTCATTTAAGACTTTACATAGTAGGTTTTACTGTTTAGTTCTTGTCACCAATGCGAACATGTCTTCTGGAATTCAACAGCCACTTTCTAGGTTTCCTAAAGGACCATTGTGAATCAATGTTTGTCTAAAATCATATTTTGAGAAGAATATACATATAAAATCCATTTAAGATGTTTGATTATATCCATTAAAAGGCTAAAGCAAATTTAACCAATTTAAATGAGTTCGACGCCATCAAAAATCCCAAATATATTTACCTATCATTATGTTAGACATTAATGAAATGACATATAAATGAGGTTATCCATTACAGCACAGATCATAAAAGAAAAAAATTAGAAGCAAAGCATGTATTTATCTAAAAGTCAGAGATTGAATAAACTACAGTGCATCCAAACACAAAAAAATAATTAAAGAAGTAATATGGCACTTCTCCTTAAAAACAAAAATGTATATGCTGACATGAAAAGATGTTAGGATATGTAAGTTTTTTGAAAAGCAGAATACAGAGCTGTATATATTTTATGCTACCTTTTGTGTAATAGGAAATGGGTATAGATAAGTATTTATATAAAGAAACCCTGGGGACTAGCAGATCGTGTAATGGTTACATCACTGGACTCCCACGTATTCGACTGCAGTTTGATTCCCAGACCTGGTGGTGTAAAAGCCATGCTGGGAGCTTGTGTGTGCATGCTCAAAATCCTAATAGGAGAATGGAAGAGAAGGGATAGCGGCGTGGCCATTCCCACTGGGGATTGATTTCTTGGTTTCTGTCTCTCTGGTGAACACATGTGCCCTATAGCAAAAATCTATCTAAAAAATAAAAAAAGAAAGAAACCCTGAAATACTATTCCATAAACTAATTCAAGCAGTTAACTAACCTATAGGCATTTGAATTGGGAATGAGCTTAAAAAAATTACCTTGATTTGAGTCAAGTTCTGTCTGATGACTAATATACTTTCTTGATTATGCCATTTTTAAAAAGGTTAATAATACTTATGTACTTTGGAAAAATAGTATCATTGGCCTCCTATTCCCTTCATCCTTTATTATGAGGAAGAATAAGTAAAAATTTTCCATTTGTCTCTTGTTTGCCTGGTTTTGCTCATCACTTTTGTAATTTTTTTCTCTCTCTCTAATTTCC
>NW_006203636.1:375965-392015 GCF_000334495.1 Tupaia belangeri chinensis
GAGCTTTGTTTTTAACTTTTTAGTTTATTTATAGATCTTATTCAACTAGTTGAGTTTTATTTGTTTTGTTTTTTTTTAATATTATGAAGATACTGTGGAATTCAAAAGATGTTTAGGTTGAGCATTCTCAATATGTAAATCTGAAATCCAAAATGCTCCAAAATAGAAATATTTTGAGCACTAACAGGATGCCACAAGTGGTGAATTCCATACCTGACCTCATGTAACAGGTCATAGTAAAATGCTGCCATACAAAAATATCATATAAAATCACCCTTAGACTATGTATAAGATGTGTGTGTGTGCACATATAACAATTTTGTATTTAATTGTCTCATCTCCAAGATATCTCATTATGTATATGTAAGTATTTCAAAATCTAGAAAAATCCAAACTACTACTGGTCTCAGACATTTTTGATAAGAGATACTGGCCCTGTCTTGTGTGATCTCTGCTTTCCATTTGCCTGTGATAGCCTATTAAGAGATTACCACGCTATGTATAGTACAAAGTAGAGGAGACTGTGTCTTAAAGAAGACATGGAAAAAGTTAAGGGAGGAGGAGAAACTATGTTAAGTGGGGCTGAATAAAGGAAAGCCTAAGGAAACCTTCATGGAGAAATTGTAATTTAGAGTTTGCCTCGAAAGATGACTTTGGTGATGTAGAGAGAGGGGAGAGAAGTCAGACGTGGTAACATGAAAGATTTGTTAGCATATTTATATGAATCGTTTTAAATTCAGTACATTTTGAGTAAGAATTATATTCGAGAATAATATCAAGGATATCAATGGATACAAAGAAAATAGGTAACAATAACTTTTCCTCAGATCCTCCCATTGTCCCACTCCCAGGTCTCATCACAATAAAACTTTTGCCATAGTCCCTCTTGTCTTCAGGACCCTGTTTGTATAAGCAGTTTCTGGAATGTGGGTGAGCCATTCTTTTCCTAGCAAGAAGGCTTATTTTATCTTTCTTCATCATAGCTTGTTCACTCTGGTGTTTTGTTTTGTTTTCTTTGCCTAAGTATACTCACTCTGTAACACTACCTCCCTACTACCACTTAGGAGGAGGATAGGTTGTAGGCCACAGTTACCTGGATTAGTTGGGGTGAAAAAGTGTAAAACAAAACAAAACTAGATTTTTCTTATATGTATACCAGATTTTTCCTTCCACTTCATGCTTTCTTGATTAATTTGGTTTAAGAATGAGGATCCCTTCCACCCCCATATCTTTTGACTTAATTGTACACTAAAGTTTCTTAAAAATGTCAAAATTGTGTGGAACCAGTCAGTTGTCAGGGTCACTTATGCAGTGGAACCTTAGACAAATAACCTTTATGGGCTTCCACACTCATTTTGATCCTTTGGCCACTGCTATGTTGGAAGCTCAAGCAGTGGGAAAAGAAATGTAAGGACAGGTTCAAAGAGTTGAAACTATGTTGCAAAAGTTGTCTGCCAAAAACCAGTGCTGAAGTCTTAAATGAAATAGTTTTTTAAATTCAAAAAATATTAACATGAGTTGTTGAGGAGATTTGAATCCAAAGGGGGATCAACTGTATGTGAAATTGCATTTTTTTAAATCACTCTTTTTTGGTAGACTTACATGAAATCACAAGAGGAGGGTATCTCCCTGCCCTCCCTGAATTTGAGCCCGTTGTTTTTAAAACAAAACAAAATAAAAAGAGTTGAATTAAATTCTAATGATACAAATGGATGGAACAATGAAAAAGGCAGGACAGTTCAAAGAGACTTCAGGGTGAAGTGATAAACTGATAATAAAACCAGAAACTAACCTGAAACCAGTGCTGAAGTCTTAAATGAAATAGTTTTTTAAATTCAAAAAATATTAACATGAGTTGTTGAGGAGATTTGAATCCAAAGGGGGATCAACTGTATGTGAAATTGCATTTTTTTAAATCACTCTTTTTTGGTAGACTTACATGAAATCACAAGAGGAGGGTATCTCCCTGCCCTCCCTGAATTTGAGCCCGTTGTTTTTAAAACAAAACAAAATAAAAAGAGTTGAATTAAATTCTAATGATACAAATGGATGGAACAATGAAAAAGGCAGGACAGTTCAAAGAGACTTCAGGGTGAAATTATAAACTGATAATAAAACCAGAAACTAACCTGGCCCACCTGTTGAGGCTGCTTCCAGAAGTCTTTCAGCCCTTGAGTTGTACATATTTTAGACTTATTGAAGTACCAAAGCAAAATATCTTACACATTTTACAAAAACATTCAGAAAAATGAAAAGCATGTTTTGCAATTAAATATTTTTGTGCTTCTCTTTCCATTCTTTTTTCATCTCCTGTTTGACATTTTCCCTTTTTAAAAAGAAAAAAGCATCACATCTTGGCAGCTTGAGCTCTCAGAAGCAGGCAGTCCTCTGAACTTGCAAGAACTTTCTAGTTTCGATAGCTATAATGAGTTTAAATCACTCTATTGCAGTTCTCGTGACCTAATAACTCTGTAATTAACAATACTGATTATCTCTCTTCTACAAACTTCAGTGTAGATATGGGAGTCCTTTAGAGTAATATACTTCATTGAAGATACATCAAATTTCAAACAATAGCTTTCTGGTTAGTTCTGTTCACCTACATGGATACTTTCTTCCTCTCATTAAATTGCCTACTCCAATTTCTCTTCGAATTCAGGAAAAAGTTATCACGTATGTAAATGATTTGCTTTTTATTTAACCGTTGCTCAGAGAAGACAAGAAAGTACAAACATAGCAATCTGTGCCTCACATAAAAGAGTATCGTATTTTCCTTAAATACATTTTCTATCCTCTAAAAACTTGTTTAAATGGTCCCGGTCTATGTTCATGTCCTGGTTTTCATCTAATCACCTTATTGGTCATATAAACCTATTGTCATACATTTGAATTTCTCCTACCTGTATTTGGTGAAAGAATCCCTATGTGCTTGTTGGCTGCTCTTAAAAGTCACTAGTTTGTCATCCTGTTGTGTTCTTCTGTTACACACAGTCAGAACTTCATAGATGCTCTCGGTGGTAATTCCAGGAAGGGCAAAAACTGTCCTTTACTTCCCAAGCCCTTTTTGGGTCGTTTTTGAACTTTATACTTTTTTATACAAAGCTCTGCTGAATCACATGCTGGCTACCGAATGATGGTCTGCCTTCTGATTCATTTCCAGGAGGGAATGAATTTCTGTTGTTTTCCAGCAGTCAGTGACTTTTTGAGAAGTGGATGGAGATCGAGGAATTTCATTTATTTGATCCCATGTGTTAATATGAGAATGGAATGGCACCTTGGCAAGAACATTTGCATTGGGATGACTCAAAAACAAATTCTTCAGTAGTTTTAATTAATAAATCTAAATAGCATGTTCATTTTAGAAGGGAAAATGATATCATATCTACCTACTAACTAGTAATGTTAACATTCCACAGAAGACTGTCTTATACCATTGATCTTGGCTCAGTGATAGTTTTTTAAATTATGTAATTATGTATGATTATTGTAGCTTTATTGATTTTTTTATTCTGTTTTGCTCCTTTTTAAAATTGACTCACCTGTGTATTTTTATCAAAACCCAGAGAAACATAGCTCTCTTTTTCTATGAAGACACTTCTTATCAATCCTCAATTCTTTTCCTTTAATTTTTACTCATACGCTTTTTCCTAGTTTTTAACAGTGAGTGTACACATGTGATCATACGTTTTCCTGCTCATTTCTTTTTTCTTTTTCATTCCCAAGTCATAGCGTACCTTGAGTTATAGAGTGTTCTAAATGTGGCAGCCTTTTTTCACCGTCATGTCTACCGGTCACATATTCTTGACATCATATAGATAATTTACCAGTTCACTGAATCTTTATGCTATAACAACAGCTCATATTTCTGTAGGTTCCCTGGAGAACACACAATCCAACATTCTTTTCTACCTGTTAATATATAGGAAAGACTTAGGACTTTTAATACTAGATCACAGGCCAGCGGGTGGCACGGTGGTTAAAGTGTTGTACTCCCACATGGCCAAACGCAGTTGGAGTCCCAGTGACTTGAAGTCATGCCAGGTGCATTTGTTTGCATGCCCAAAAATCTCGAGAAGAGAATGCAGGAGAGAGGATGGTGGCATGGCCATACCCCCCTAGGAATTGTTTTTCACTTTACCTCTCTTAGTCTATGGGAAATTACTGAATTTTCAAAAGGTCTTTCTTTCATCTTATGTCTAGTACTTACTTAATTATCTGCTGCTGCTCTATCTCACCTGACCTAAAATCCAGCCTTAGCAAACTGCTCGCTCACTATCTTCTAATGCACTTAACATTCTATTTTATACTTCAGTAGATCACCTTAGATCTTATTCTCCTCATCCCACCCCACAAAGCATCCCATTTTCACTGTCTGTCAGGGACAACTTACCTTTCAAACTCCAACTCTAGGTCAGCCCTCCCCTGAGGCTTTTCCTGACACTAAATGTGTCTTATGTAATTCTGTAATTGACTTCAGCCCTCCTTTGTGGCCTCAGTTTCACCTGTGATTGCCTAAAACTCTTCACTGGACATAGTTCACACTTCTGTCTCCTTTTTCACTGGCCTGATAGCCTTAGTAGTAGTGAACACGCATCTTTTTCTTTTATCACCCTTGACCCATAGGAGAAACTCTGTAAGTAGTTTGTTAAATAAATAAATAAAAATGCTTTAATGTGAATATTCCGGGAATATAATTGTCATTACTGTTATATTGGGTTGTTGGGAAAGTCATGAAGCATTTTGCATAGAAAAACAGAAAATACATCATGATTTTCCCAATGACCTAATAGTTTTGCATATTTTAATATTGTAATCATTAGACTTATTTGGTAGTTATTCACCTAAAGTATTATTTTTACAAAAGCGGATCATAAACTCAAATAAATATGTAGCTTTTGCTCTGATTTAAAAGAATATTGTTTTATGCAAGAAGTTGGAAACAGGAATTACAAATAGACACTGTTCCAAAAGGCCACTTACAATCTTAGTTATCAGAAATTTGGAATATACTTTCTAAAACAAGTCAAGCTAAGCAAGTGTTAGTGGTGGTGAAGATGATTATTATTATCATAATAATTATATTTTAGTCATGTACTTACAAAATACTCGTTTAAGCCATAATTTCCTACAACCCAAGAACTAGCCTTGTTTTCTGGAGGAGATACTTGAAATAGGGCAGTGATGTGATTCAGGAAGGAAGAGTTTTTTCCACATTTATCTCTGCTGAATTCTCTTTGTTGTCCCTTTACTCTACTTTTCTCTGCTCTTTCTATTTTATTTTTGAGTTGAAAGAGTGGTGTGGTAGGATTTTGTGAATGGAGAGCCAGCCAGGCTCCATTCACTTATTTACTTACTTATTTCTTCCTTTCCAGAGAAAGAGAGAAACAGACAGGCACTCTCACCAAGCAAAATTCTCACACCACAATCAACCCCCACCATAAACCAACCCAGTCTCACACAGGTGTGGACCTAGTGTGTACGGCGAGGCCTTGGGAGGCAAACCCACAATTTTCCCACATGGGGCTAGCATCACAAAACATTGCATTGCTGCTATGCTAGAGGTGGTCTCTGAACATTGCAGCATCTTAAAGAAGAAGTTATAAAGTAGAAAGATTGTGAGGAAGAGAGAGAACTAGGCACTGACACTGTCACTTCACCCATAAATCTCTGACTTTTCTTTTTTTTTTTCCAACCATAGTCAAGATGACTGAACTATCAATAGTTGAACATTCCCTAACCTTCTGTAAATCTGTGAACCCTTTCTAAGTAATATGTTTCCATGATTTCCTCATAGAACTTTTGAAAAATTTTTTTCATTTTTACATAATACAATAAGTGGTTTTAAGTTAAAAATATACTATATCAGTATATTATTAAATAGACATTTTATTATAAAGTTCATTTTAGTATATTCTGTAGTCATATTTATATTTTATAAAGAAAAATATTTTATTTTTGGTATGTAACAGGTGATATATATATATTAATTACATAGAAAAATATATTTGCGGGGCCAATAGGTGGTGTGGTGTTTGGGGGCGCTAGATTCCTACATGGTCGACTGCAGTTCGAGTCCTGAACCTGGTGGCTTGCTTTCTCACTTTTTCTCTCACTTTCTCACTCTGATCATCTCTAGTCAAATTAAAATAAATAAATAAATAAATAAACAAAATAAATAAAGTTAAATCAAAAATAATTCTTTAAAAAAAGAAAAATGTATTTCCTGAGAAAATGTTAAATGTTTATTGTATTTTTCTATGTGTTAAGGAATCAAAAGTAGTCAAAACTGTTCCTGTTGCTTTCTAAATGATGAGACAAGATAGAATGTTTCAGGATTCTATTTATAGGCACTTTTCCTCCATTTCATATTGCAAGTATTGTTAATCAATCAGGATAAAATCTTTATATATTGAGATATCTTCTTTTTTTATGTAATTTGATCAATGAATGCAATTCACAATACAGTTATTTTGAGGGGATCCTATAGAAATAGTTATTTTTATAGTCTTCCATAATTTTTTGAAGTTGAAAATTTGTGATCCTAGGACCAGCAGTTAGCGTAATGGCTATGTTGCTGAACTCCCATGTAGGTGACCGCGGTTCGAGTCCCAGACGCTGTGGCTTAAACTCACGCCGGGCGCGTGTGCATGCATGCCCAGGATCCTGAGAGGAGAATGGAGGAGAAGGGATTGCGGTGTGGCCATCCCCCCTGGGGGGTGATTTCTCGCTTTCTGTCTCTCTGTCTCTCTCTGTCTTTCCGGCGAGCACACGCACCCTGTAGCAAAAAAAAAAAAAAAAAAAAATTGTGGTCCTTATGCTTCATATCTTTCATCAGTGTTCCATAATCAAAAGAAAATAAACATACTCTACTCAAAGTCATAATTACCATGAGGGTCTAACCCTTTGTCCCATCAGTGTCAGCTGATGTATTAACTATGTGTTGGTGGCTGTTCACTAACACTCGTGTGAACTAAACACACTGAGGCTCTCCACATTTTGTTTTAAAGGTCTACAAAACTTGAAACTTAAACAACTATGATTACAGAATAAGAAGAAATTAGAACAGAGGCTTTTAACAATCTGAAACTGAAATACCTTCACCTCTCTGGAGTGGGAACATATTGGAAGTTTTGTTCAGCTGTGTGGTTTTTGGACAACAGAGCAGAATATTCCAGTGATGTAGTGTGGGGGAATAGACAGCCTGTCATTCCCCTGGAGAACATGAGCTTCATTCCTGGGGAGAGTGGCAGCTGAGCAGCAGGAGCAGGAAAGTCACAGGAAAGCTGAGGGTGCTCCTGAGAGCAGGAAGAGCTGTGAACTCGTAAAATTCAGACCCGGGTCAGAAAACCCCGTTGTGTCCTCTTATCCTTCAAATATTGTCTTCATTATTATAATAATACATAAAATTGTTTTGGAATAATCTATGCATTTATAGAAAAGTAGTAAAGATAATAGGGAGGAATTATATGTATACCCAACATCCAGTTTCATGTAATGTTCCTTTCTGACATTATCATGGTACATTTGTCAAAAGTAGAAACCAGCAGTGGTACATGGGACATTTAGTCTTCATTTGGGTTCCACCAGTTTTTCCACTAATCCCTTTTTGTTGTTGTTGTTCCAGGATCCCATCCAACAACCCACACTGCATTTAGTCATCACATCCTATTAGTCTTTTCTGGTCTGTGACAGTTTCTTAGTCTTTTTTTATTTCTCACAACCTTGACAGTATTAGAATAAATGGCCAAACATTTTGTAAAATAACCCTCTATTTTAGTTTGTCTGCTATTTTCCCATGACCAGACCAAAGTTGTGGTTTGGAGGGGAAGACTCCCAAAGAGCCATTCTCGTCACAGCTGAGGGAATAGCATACATGCTATCAACATGACATCACTGGAAATGCTAACCTGTATTACCTGACCAACAAGGCACTTACCATGTTTCTCTATGGTAAACACTATTTTCCCTCTTTCCATTCTCTGTTCTTCAGATGTAAGTCACTAACTATCCCACACTCAAGGTCGAAGAGTGGGAATTAAAGTTCCATGTCTGGAGTCAAGCAATACATACTTATTTGGAATTTTTATATGAAAAACATAGATGTATTATTTCAATCCTACTAATAACATTGTTCACTAATGTTAATTCATTCCACCTCTCCTGAGGCAAAAACATGGTGTGCATATTCACTGAAATCATCAACTTGAATTGCGCCAGGACTAGATTGAAGTTGTTGTTCACCACCGATTATAGAGTGAAGAGTACAACGTTAACTTAATAAAATATTTCTCATTGGTGCTTTCTTTTCTGTTTTTTTTTGGGGGGGGGCAGGGTGGAGGTTGTTGATATGGGGCATGTGCGCTCGCCACAGAGAGAGACAGAGAGACAGAAAGCGAGAAATCACCCCCCAAGGGGCATGGCCATGCCGCAATCCCTTCTCCTCCATTCTCTTCTCGGGATCGTTGGCACGCATGCACACGCGCCTGGCGTGAGTTTAAGCCACCGGATCTAGGACTCGAACTGCAGTCGACTGCATGGGAGTCCAGCAGCATAGCCATTACGCTAACTGCTGGACCCTCATTGGTGCTTTCTTTCATGATAAAAGTAATGAGAAAAAAAGAAACAATTTGTATGAGAACCAGGCATACCAGAAACCAAAACTATGCCTAACTTTTATTAACTACTCATTTTATTCACTCCATTTAAACTGAGGACCTTCTAACCCTCACATATGCCTTTCTTTCTATAAATTTTAATCGTTCATAGGCTCTCTCTCCCAGAATGGAACCACCAAAATATTCCTTGAAAATGGTAATTGGGACCAGCAGTTGACATAATGGCTATGTCGCTGGACTCCCATGTAGTCGACTGCAGTTCAAGTCCCAGACCCAGTAGCTTAAATTCATGATGGGTGCGTGTGTGTGCATGCCCAAGATCCCGAGAGGAGAATGGAGGAGAAGGGATTGCGGCATGGCCATCCCCCCAGGAGGGTAATTAAATAGTGTGTGTGGGTATGTAATTTATGTAATATAGTTCTTTTAAAAAATTATTTTATTTAACTTTATTTATTATCTATATATTTATTTGCTTATTTCTATTTGACTATAGAAAGACAGAGTAAGTAAGAAAGAGAGAGGCAGAGAGAGAATGCAAGCCGCCAGGTCCAGGATTCAAGTCACGGTTGGCCATATGGGAGTCCAGAGTCCATAACCACCATGTAATACAGTTTTTTAAAGGACATTGCAGGAGACATGTTCAAAATTTTTTGTTTAAAAGGGGCCTTCAGGGGGACACTAGGTGGTGTAGTGGAGAAGGCACGGACTCCCACATGGCCAACTACAGTTCAAGAACCAAACTAGGTGGCTTGAAACTCACACTGGATACATATACATGCATGCCCAAAATTCCTAGAGGAGAAAGGGATTGCAGCATGGCCATCATCCTGGGGGGTGATTTCTCAACTTCCCTCTCAATGTCTTTCTGGTTCTCTCTCTGGGGAGTATTTATGCCCTATGGCAAAAACCTAAAAAAGGGGAGGGAGGGCTTCAGAAAGTTTACTCATACATATTTTACAGAATAAATCCACCCCCCCAATCAATACTATTCTCAGCCTATTAAGGATCAAGTTGGTGGGAATGGTAGAAGTCAAAGAGCCATTCGCATTACTTAAGTAGGAGATGTCAGCCAGCCTTCATTGATTGCTTTTTGGATTTGCATCACTTACCCTAAGACTTTTTTTCCTTCCTGTCAATTCATCAATGGCAGATTCTCTGATCTCTGTAAAATTGATGAAGCATTTTAGAGCTTTTAACTTTAAGTAACAGCACACATCCAAAAAATGAAAAAGAATTTTTATATAATACACAGATTTCTTTCAAGTGGTCATTTTAATTCTCCATTTAAGTATCTTTATTCTATCTTTGTTTTCAGCTTTGTTTCAAAATATTGGTATATTAAAAAGAAAGTTTTGGGCTGGTCCTGTGTTTAAGAGAGCTGGATCCCACATGAACAACTATGATAAGAATCCTGGCCTCGTGGCTTAAAAAACACATTGGGAACACATGTGCATGGGTGACCATGATCACAATAGGAGGAGGAATGAAGAAGGGATTACAGTGTGCCCATGTCCCTTTGAAGGGTTCTTCCTCCTCTCCCTTCTGTCTCTTTCTGGTCAGTACATGTACCTTCTGACAATAAATACTTTTATAAACAAAAAATTGCATTGAAGAGTTAAGTGCTAGGAACAGCAGATGGCATGGTAGTTACATCTCTGGACTCACACATGACCAACCACAGTTCAAGTCCTAGACCTGGTGTCTTGAAACTCACCTGTATGTGTGTATACCCAAGATCCCTGGAGGAGAATCGAGGAGAAAAGATTGCAGCATGGCCATCCCCCCGGGGGTTGATTTCTCACTTTCTCTCTCACCATCTCTCTCTTCCCACAGTGAGCACACGCACCCTAAAGCAAACCCCCCCACACACACACACACACACACGAGAAAAGGAGTATAGTACTATCAAAGGTGATTACTTTTTTTGTCTCAACAAAGTAGTAAACTGATAGAGAGAAGAACCTTGACTGGATCTCATCAACCACAAGCCACTTTCCCCAGCCATCCAGCTCCTCAGGATACTAGGCACCTGTGCACATCCTGGCACGTTTTTAAGTGTACTGAGGGATCCACACTCTGAGTCAGCCGTGTGGCTTCCAGACTTAAAGAGGCTGGACCATGCTTTTATGTATTCTGTTCTTTATGTTTCCTCTTCTAGAATACCTTTGTTATCGCATATGATTTTATAAAGCTTTTAAGAATTTCATTTATAATTTGATACAATTTTTTATCTTAACTGAATCCTGGGACACATATGTGCTTAGAAAATGTTCAGAGAAGTACAACTAAAATTTGAAGTTTCTATTTATAGTGCAGTTTCTATTGTAATATGAGGACTTGTTTCTATATAAATATTCAATAGTGTCTCATAGAATGAGTACATGCATAAGACTATAAAAAATACATGAGCATTTCATTCCAAGCAAATTCTCAATACAAATAATTAAGTTTAGTGTCCTAGATTATGTTCCTTTGCTATTTCCCTTGACTGTTTATAACATTCATGACATACCTTTCAATTAACTGTGTTTTCATTCATGGGTGTTTTAGTCTTTAAGGACAAAATTGGATAGAATATATCCAAAGACAGGCGCCACTGTAAGATCTAGAATTTATTATTTCTGTGATCAAAACTCACCACTCTCTAAATATTGTAAATGGCTTCCATCTGTTTCATTTGTAAAGTCAGTTAATATATTCATGAACTTTCTTCTCTTTAGTGGTATTAGTTTTTATTTAAATGTTAGCTACATTGCTAAATTTAAAATTGTCTATGGATAAATAGAGGTAGGTGATAAAATGTATTTAGAAGTAAAACGTTAGCCTCTTAAATCCTTTTTGTGACTTTGTATAATTGTACATTATACAAAACATGTCATGATGTTTGCTATTTGTCAATAGGTATTCTATACTTTATCAATATGCTATCATGCTACTCCTCACAGTGTCCTACTCAGATACCTTTCATAAAGAACATAAAACCAAGTCTCTGAGGCTCTCCAGAGATTCATCCACTTATCAAAATTCTCCAAATTACATTCAAGTCTTGTGCTTTCCAGTGCCTTTAAACTTTCTTTATAATTTTTAAAATTTGATCTTATACATTCAATCACTGTACGTCACCACAGTTTATAGAATGAATTTACCAGAATAAATACGCTGCATGCCAGTCCAGTTAAAGATATTATCATACACATTGTTATAAACACAGTGCCCATTTCTTTGTTCCTTAAATGTCTTGTCTATTTTTCTCCTTGTTTCCCTTCCTCTACCTTTAGACTTTTTAATCAAAAGAATGTATCTAAAAACTTAAGGAAATAAGAGCTAACTATATAAAAATAAATCAAAGCTTTTAGTTTATTATTAAATAATCTAAGTAGTTAAGTAATAATGTTCTAAAATGTTCTGGTGCTTTAGACCCTCAGACAGGGCATTAAAGCATTCCATGTGTGTATTTTCTACTGATGTATTTTAGACTGCATCTTTGAAAGCTCTACAGGAGGGTGGCAAGTAGGTGGCAGAAATGGACTTCCTGCTGTATTTTTGGGAGAATAGATTTAATTCCTCAGAAATTGGAGGTTGGCTTCACAGCCATTTTGAAAACATTACTACATTTCACTACAGTATCAAAGAATTGTTTAGTAGAACTTTTTTACCCCTTTCACTATAGCGTCAAAGAATTGTTTAGTAGAACTTTTTTACCCTAAATATCTAGTTTTCATAAATTGTTTCATACATATTGAAATTGTGTATGTGTGTGTTAAAGTGAGACCAGAACTAAATTTATCTGACTTAATAGCAATAAATTTTCTTGAAATGCCTTATTTTATAAAAAAAATAAAAATTAAAAAAAAAAATTCAGGATTATAGACCCAGGACATGTTTTGAATTCCTTATTTGAAGTCAGCCTTACTTGATTCCTAGAGGAGATAGAAGGAATCCACAGGCATCTTTGTGTTTTATGTCAGGCATAAGAATCCTGAAATTGGGTGATCAAAACCTAGGCCTTCCTTTTTTTAAAGATTTTTGCCTTAGGGTGATTGTGCTCCCCGGAAAGACAGAGCAGGAAAGTGAGAAACCCTCCTCTCCCACCCCAGGAGGAGATATGACCACACCACAATCCCTTCTCCTCCATTCTCTTCCTGGGATTTTGGGCACTCAGACACATGTGCCCAGTGTGAGTTTCAAAGCCACTGTATCTAAAACTTGAACTGTGGTCAACTATGTGAGAGTCCAACATCTAAACAAGTTCAACATCTAAACTAGTCCACCACCTGCTGGCCCTGACCACTTCATTTTTAACGATACGAATACTCCAGTGAAGCACAAGCTAACCTATTTGCACTTGGTTGTTAAAACACTTAAAAAAAAAAAAAAAGATTTTTGCTATAGGGTAGATGTGCTTGCTGGAGAGACAGAGAGAAAGAAAGCAAGAAATCACTTGTGGCCACGCCACAATCCCTTCTCCACTCTCCTCTCAAGATTTTGGACATACATGCAAAAGTGCCTGGTATGAGTTTAAAGCCTCTGGGTCTGGGACTTGAGCTGCAGTCAACTATGCAAGAGTCTTGTGACATTACCATTTTAAAACATTTATTTGTAGGGCCAGCAGGTGGCCTGGAGTTCAAAGTGCTGAATTCTATATGACTGATAGCAGTTCAACTCCCAGACCCAGCAACTAGAAAATCAGACTGGGCTTGTGTGCACAAAATTCCTACAGGGGAATGGAGGAAAATAGATTGTGGTGTGGCCATGCCCCCGAGGGGTGACTTCTCGCCTTTCCTCTCTGTATCTCTCTCTATCTGTGACCAGTGCATGTTTCCTATGGCAGAAAATAAAAAAAGGTTATTTATTTCCTATTTCTATAAGTGACAGAGACAGATAGAGAGCGTCTGTCTGAGAACAACAGAGAGCACTTCTTCAAGGGTTTCAACACCGCAGTTCACCACCAGCCTTCAGCCAGCTCCAGATCATGGGCACACATGTGCTCAGTATACTCAGGGAGGTCAGGTTTTCAGAAGAAATATGACAAAATAGCTTCAGCACCTGAAGATAGGAAATGACTTCCTAAATAGGATACAAAGGGTACTAAACTTAAAGGAAAAACTTAATAAATTTGACAAACATTAAAATTAAAAATTTCTGTTCATCAAAAAGATTAAGAGAATGAAAAGGCAAGGTTTCAAATAGAAGATATTTGGAATATATGTAGAAGGAATTTATATCCAAAACTATAAAGAAGTACTATAACTCAGTAACAAGACATTAATACAGTAGAAAAATGAGTAAAAGACTTGACAGGTAGTTCACAAAGAGGGAAATCTAAATGGCCAAAATCATGAAGAATGTGCTTATGCTTATTAATAGGAAAACACTAATTAAAATTTCTGCAAAGTTACCATTAGATATCCATCAGAATAATTGGAATTAAAGAATCTAATGCAACCAATGGTTGGCGAGGCTGGGGAACAAAAAGAACCCTCACAGTGCTTGTGAGAGTGTAAATTGGTTGAACCAGTTTTGAACATTGCTGGGAATTATCTCATAAAGTTAAGATAAGGATTTCCTGTGACATAGTCATTCCATTCTGTAATGTATACCACATAAAAATCACTTCTTAGCCTTTTAGTTAAGGTCAAGGGGTCAACAGGTAGTGCAATGGTCTGTACTCCCACATGTCCAACTGTGGTTCAAGTCCCATCTAATTTTTCTTTTAGATGTAAATTTTGGTAAAAGCTTTACTTCTGTTTAAACTTTTGATTCGGGGGTATAAGACTTTTTTCAGAACTGATACTTTATTTTTTTTTTTTTTGCTTTGCTTTTATTTATTTAAAATTAATTGAGTTCCTCCATCTTTTAAAGTATGGAGTCTAAGTTTATAATTGGAAAGGATAAATAAAATATTAAATTGAGAATTTCACTATATTTAAAATAGACCTTATAAATTTAGAAGTTGTAGCCTTGCATATTCTCAGTTATGGCAAAGTCTTTACCTACCAATTTACTTATTACTACAATCAATTTTTCCAAGGATTCATCAAATCCAGTTGAAATGACCTTAGGGAAACCTTTTCTACTTAACATTTTACTTTTTTTAGTTTACCGCTGTTGAAAATTTTCTTTTAGATGTAAATTCTGGTAAAAGCTTTACCTCTGTTTTTTGTTGTTTGTTTGTTTGTTTTTTACTTTTTTTAATTTAAGTTTATTTATTTGCATTCATTCACTGTACATCATTACAACATACAAAATGAGATTTCCCATCCAGAATACACTGTATATTGGCTCAATCAAGCACATCAACATATGTGTTATCAACAAATAATTTTCCATTTCTTATTTCCTGTATATTTTGCCTTTTTTTTTTTTTTTGCCATCCTTGATTCCCTATCTCTCACCTTCTGCTGTGCCCCATCCTCCTCCCACACTGTCTCTGGTATCCATGGTTGAAAAGCTTTACCTCTGTTATTAACTAGAAGTTGTTTTTTTTTTTTTCTCTTTCTCTCATACACCATTAGAATTATGTAACTGATTGTTTGTATATATGTATTTACCCTCATTCTGAGTGCTGGTAAACTCAGAGCCCAATTTGTGACTTAACATATAATCCTAATATTGCTGTTTGCATTTTACTTTTTTATCTTCCCCTGCCCTTACCATTTTACTCTGATTTTCTTTAGTCGTGATATTTATTCTTCATATATCTCTATCTTATTTCTAAGCATTTTTCCACATAACTTTCATTAGGAGGAAAACATGAATGAACATACAACCACACACAAGAATGGTTGTTGGATAACATTGAATTAAGTTGACTCTTCGTTCTCTATAGTTCTTGCGGATGAATAAAGTTCAAAAGTTTAAACCAGCTGTGCAGACTGTTTTTCTCCCCTTTAAAAAGACTCTTGGGTCAGCTGGTACATGGTGGTTATAGCAGCTGGTTCCCACATGGCTGACTGCACAGTTCCAGTGTTGGTTCCTGTGGCTTAGAAAACACACTTGGCATGTGTCTGTGCCTGCCCAAAATCTCAAAAGGAGAACGGAGGAGAAGGGATTGTGGGCATGGTTATCCCCCCTGGGTGTGCTTTTGCACTCCCCAGCTTGGCTCCATCTCTCCTCTGAATATATGTGCCCTATAGCAATTTTTTTTTAAAAGGGCTCTTCCTTGTCAAATGGGAGCAAACATTTATAGTTGACTATAGTAAAATGTTCTGAGGGTGAAGAAAATAGTTTTTGTTTTTTTGGGGTTTTTTTTTACTTTTTTTTTTTTTTGGAGAACAGACAGACAGAGAGAGACATAGAGACAGAAAGCAAGAAATCACCCCCCAGGGGGGATGGTCACGCCGCAATCCCTTCTCCTCCATTCTCCTCTTGGGATCCTGGGCACGCACGCACACGCGCCTGGCGTGAGTTTTAAGCCACCGGGTCTGGAACACAA
>NW_006203636.1:392033-395436 GCF_000334495.1 Tupaia belangeri chinensis
ACGTGGGAGTCCAGCGACATAGCCATTACGCTAACTGCTGGTTCCCAAGAAAATAGTTTTAATTAGACCACATCCATCATATTAGATGGATGCAAATATCATTCAAGAAGGTAGGAAAGATGAAGTGTGATAGACAGTAGTTAGTTAAGTGCTAAATGCTTATTAGCATCCCTTCAAAAGAAGTACATAATTAATTTATTGCATACTATGTTATATGTATACATTTGCCTTTTAGGAAGATTTTTTAAATGATTCCAAAGGAGGAATTAAATATATGTTGTTTTTTTAAAAAAATAGTTTACAGGCAATGACAGAATAACAATATAATGAAAACTGCATTAATTTTGTTTAAATATGGGCAAAGTATTTCCTTCCTCTGCATCAACCACTAGGCTCTTTTCAGCTGTGACATAAGTATAGCAATGTCTTTATATATTTTTAAGCTGATTTATTGATATTGTCCATGAGTGACAGAGACAGAGGTAGCACTCTCAATAGGGCCTCAACACTGTGATACACCACCAGCGTGAACCAGCCCTGGATCATGGGCATGTGACCCAGAATCCACAGGGGGTTCTGTGGACCTAGAACCTGCCCACGTGAGTCGCCTCATAGAATGTGACATTTTACTGCTGCATCATCATCATCATCCGGCCCCAGCTTAGCAATACCTATCACAGAGTTTGTAGTGAGAGATGTGATTATTAAAGTATCTTGCTTATAATAGCTTATCAGTATATGTTCACCTTCTCTTTTTATCACTATGTTCTTCAATGCTGGAGAGTAAGCAGTGTCTGAGTCAAAATGATATTTTCTTTACTTTTTTGGAATTTTTTTCCTTTTATTATTATATGAAATACTGTCTTTTTCCTTGTAACATGAGATTATTGCCACATGATGAAAGAAATTTTGGATAGTTCTTACTTTGAAAGAGGAGATACGAGATACGTTGTCTTGTTGGCAGATTTAGAAGTAGAAGGGAAATGTGAATAGTTAATGGATGAGAGGTGAGGGGATGAGGAAGACAGTAGGTAGGATAAAGGAGTTAATGACATTGGTATCTTAAGAAAAACAAAACAAACATTCCCCATCCCCATCATATTCATTGCTCTTTTTACATAGCTAAAATTAAGTCAAGGGGAATAAAAATGACAGCGGTTGGTGGGGGTAAACACCCAAAGCAGAAAGCTTCTACTTTTGCACAGCTTTTTGCTTTATTGAATCTTGAATAAAATCAAACAGGAAAGACTTTAGACCTGTGAAGCTGCCAAAAATGTAGTGGTCTCTGGATTCTTGACAGCTGAACAGCCAGAAGCATGTGGTATGTAAAACAAATGGAAAGAATCATTCTGCTGAGGAACAAGTGACAGATCTGCTAGGTTTCAGTAACTTGAGAAGATGCCAGAGACAAGCTCTCACAGTTTCAGTGGGGTGAGTTCTAGGTGGTGCTTCTACATATTCCTTACCAGTACCTCCCCCTGTTAATAATGCCTAATACAAGGAAATCTTCAAAGTCCATAGCTGGAAGGGACCTGAGAAATTAGCTCCAGCTCTTTTTTTTTTTTTTTCAGTGAGGAACCTGAGGCTTAGAGGTCTTAGAATGACTTCCCCAAAGTTACATAGTGTTGGGTTACACTGGGGGTCAAGACCAGTATCTCTGACCCATCTAAGTTCTAGTAGCAGGAGAAGCCACTCTTTGAAAATATATTGTGCATTTTTACCCAATTAACATTCAACTCTGAAAGTCAATATCCTAAATAAAGAAAGGAAAGTAAAATAAACAACTCCTACTCTTCCTTTGGTAGCTTAGCAAGAATTTGTACTTCTGACCTGAACTGCAGTACAAGTTGCTTCAAGATGCAAAACAAGAAAGAGCATCTGAGGTCTTTAAAAAATGGTGGTCATAAGTAACAATAAGCCCTGCTGTACTTATTGTGTGGGAGCTCCCATTTCTGTCTAGATGAGGAAAATGAGAGGAAATTTAGTGAAAAGAAAGGAAAGGAACAGTTTATAGCACAAAAGATTTCCACTTACAAGGTGCTTCATAAATATTTACTGATAAACTTATAGTTCATTAGTATGATAAAATGGCCTTCAGCAATTGCTGGCTAAATCAGAGTTTTTATGTATACAATTAGTTATCCATGAGAATAGTCATATCCTGCCTCTTAAAGTTGCATGATACCACCAATTACATGGAATGAAGTGTAATAGGTAAGTAGAGAGGTCTCAGGAAACTAAGTAGAAAATCTTTTCGTTGAAAAAAAAAAAAAGCTACACAGTTTCCTAATATTTTTGTGTAAATAACCTAGGTTATGAAAGTTTCTACAATTAACATCTAAATTTTGAGATGTTTTTCTTAATACCTAATTCCTAAATGTGTTTGTCCTGATGTGCTGCAATATTTATATATTTTTATTCCTGGACCCTTATAGCTGCCTGGTTCTCATTGTTTAGTAATGTTCCCAGCATCAAAGGAATAGGAAATAGTACCAGAGGTGAATATGGATCGCTTTTTCTATTTCTTCTATGTTATATTGAGTGTCTTTTTTACTCTTGGTTAGCATAAAAGGTGAGGTAGAAATTACGAACAAGCATGAAAATGAGTATTTAAGCTTACAAAGCTCATTTAATTTTTCCCATTACTTAAGTGAACATTGATAATCATATCATGGAAAGCAGTTTGTCACATTGACTAGTTAGAGACTGGTAGTATTTTTTAAAAAAAATAATGATTTATTTTATTTATTCATTCATTTTATTTTAATTTGACCAGAGAGAGAGACACACACGCACACAGAGACAGAGGGGAGTAAGAAATCAAGCCACCAGGTCTGAGACTTGAACCATGGTTGGCCGTGTGGGAGTGTCCAGCACCTTAACCACCACGCCACCTTGCTGGTCCCGAGACTGGTAGCATTTTACTATTTGCAACATAGTGTGAATTCAGACTTAAATAAATGACTTTAATTAAGTTAATGAACCTCTGTAAATATGTTTTTTCACAGTTAAATTTGGGATAAAAAGATAATAATGCAATATAGCTTGTTAAGCATAGTGTGTAATACATAGTGAGCTCTCAATAAATATAAGCTAATATTATTGATAAAGAGACATGATTCCTTTTTGTATAATCATATATTTTTATGAAATGCCATTTCTGCTTTCAAGAGTTACATATGTTACACACCCCCATTTTAAAAAGATAAAATTGGTACTAGAATTAAACCATATACAAAATGAAAGACTTGAGTAGACATTTCTTCTTGATTAAATTTTATTCTATGCTTCTGTAAATATTTAAGTTTAATAGGTAATTGTTTAAAAAAAAAAAAATAGGCCCAGCCACAGTAGTGCAGTGGTAGGACAGCACTCTGCGATGCTGGGGGCCACTAGAGAAGAA
>NW_006203636.1:396086-409501 GCF_000334495.1 Tupaia belangeri chinensis
TTTAACGAAACGAATACCCCAGGGAAGCCCAAGCTAACCTATTTGCCCTTGGTTGTTAAAACACTTAAAAAAAAAAAAAAAGATTTTTGCTATAGGGTAGATGTGCTTGCTGGAGAGACAGAGAGAAAGAAAGCAAGAAATCACTTGTGGCCACGCCACAATCCCTTCTCCACTCTCCTCTCAAGATTTTGGACATACATGCAAAAGTGCCTAGTATGAGTTTAAAGCCTCTGGGTCTGGGACTTGAGCTGCAGTCAACTATGCAAGAGTCTTGTGACATTACCATTTTAAAACATTTATTTGTAGGGCCAGCAGGTGGCCTGGAGTTCAAAGTGCTGAATTCTATATGACTGATAGCAGTTCAACTCCCAGACCCAGCAACTAGAAAATCAGACTGGGCTTGTGTGCACAAAATTCCTACAGGGGAATGGAGGAAAATAGATTGTGGTGTGGCCATGCCCCCGAGGGGTGACTTCTCGCCTTTCCTCTCTGTATCTCTCTCTATCTGTGACCAGTGCATGTTTCCTATGGCAGAAAATAAAAAAAGGTTATTTATTTCCTATTTCTATAAGTGACAGAGACAGATAGAGAGCGTCTGTCTGAGAACAACAGAGAGCACTTCTTCAAGGGTTTCAACACCGCAGTTCACCACCAGCCTTCAGCCAGCTCCAGATCATGGGCACACATGTGCTCAGCATACTCAGGGGGGTCAGGTTTTCAGAAGAAAATATGACAAAATAGCTTCAGCACCTGAAGATAGGAAATGACTTCCTAAATAGGATACAAAGGGTACTAAACTTAAAGGAAAAACTTAATAAATTTGACAAACATTAAAATTAAAAATTTCTGTTCATCAAAAAGATTAAGAGAATGAAAAGGCAAGGTTTCAAATAGAAGATATTTGGAATATATGTAGAAGGAATTTATATCCAAAACTATAAAGAAGTACTATAACTCAGTAACAAGACATTAATACAGTAGAAAAATGAGTAAAAGACTTGACAGGTAGTTCACAAAGAGGGAAATCTAAATGGCCAAAATCATGAAGAATGTGCTTATGCTTATTAATAGGAAAACACTAATTAAAATTTCTGCAAAGTTACCATTAGATATCCATCAGAATAATTGGAATTAAAGAATCTAATGCAACCAATGGTTGGCGAGGCTGGGGAACAAAAAGAACCCTCACAGTGCTTGTGAGAGTGTAAATTGGTTGAACCAGTTTTGAACATTGCTGGGAATTATCTCATAAAGTTAAGATAAGGATTTCCTGTGACATAGTCATTCCATTCTGTAATGTATACCACATAAAAATCACTTCTTAGCCTTTTAGTTAAGGTCAAGGGGTCAACAGGTAGTGCAATGGTCTGTACTCCCACATGTCCAACTGTGGTTCAAGTCCCATCTAATTTTTCTTTTAGATGTAAATTTTGGTAAAAGCTTTACTTCTGTTTAAACTTTTGATTCGGGGGTATAAGACTTTTTTCAGAACTGATACTTTATTTTTTTTTTTTTTGCTTTGCTTTTATTTATTTAAAATTAATTGAGTTCCTCCATCTTTTAAAGTATGGAGTCTAAGTTTATAATTGGAAAGGATAAATAAAATATTAAATTGAGAATTTCACTATATTTAAAATAGACCTTATAAATTTAGAAGTTGTAGCCTTGCATATTCTCAGTTATGGCAAAGTCTTTACCTACCAATTTACTTATTACTACAATCAATTTTTCCAAGGATTCATCAAATCCAGTTGAAATGACCTTAGGGAAACCTTTTCTACTTAACATTTTACTTTTTTTAGTTTACCGCTGTTGAAAATTTTCTTTTAGATGTAAATTCTGGTAAAAGCTTTACCTCTGTTTTTTGTTGTTTGTTTGTTTGTTTTTTACTTTTTTTAATTTAAGTTTATTTATTTGCATTCATTCACTGTACATCATTACAACATACAAAATGAGATTTCCCATCCAGAATACACTGTATATTGGCTCAATCAAGCACATCAACATATGTGTTATCAACAAATAATTTTCCATTTCTTATTTCCTGTATATTTTGCCTTTTTTTTTTTTTTTGCCATCCTTGATTCCCTATCTCTCACCTTCTGCTGTGCCCCATCCTCCTCCCACACTGTCTCTGGTATCCATGGTTGAAAAGCTTTACCTCTGTTATTAACTAGAAGTTGTTTTTTTTTTTTTCTCTTTCTCTCATACACCATTAGAATTATGTAACTGATTGTTTGTATATATGTATTTACCCTCATTCTGAGTGCTGGTAAACTCAGAGCCCAATTTGTGACTTAACATATAATCCTAATATTGCTGTTTGCATTTTACTTTTTTATCTTCCCCTGCCCTTACCATTTTACTCTGATTTTCTTTAGTCGTGATATTTATTCTTCATATATCTCTATCTTATTTCTAAGCATTTTTCCACATAACTTTCATTAGGAGGAAAACATGAATGAACATACAACCACACACAAGAATGGTTGTTGGATAACATTGAATTAAGTTGACTCTTCGTTCTCTATAGTTCTTGCGGATGAATAAAGTTCAAAAGTTTAAACCAGCTGTGCAGACTGTTTTTCTCCCCTTTAAAAAGACTCTTGGGTCAGCTGGTACATGGTGGTTATAGCAGCTGGTTCCCACATGGTTGACTGCACAGTTCCAGTGTTGGTTCCTGTGGCTTAGAAAACACACTTGGCATGTGTCTGTGCCTGCCCAAAATCTCAAAAGGAGAACGAAGGAGAAGGGATTGTGGGCATGGTTATCCCCCCTGGGTGTGCTTTTGCACTCCCCAGCTTGGCTCCATCTCTCCTCTGAATATATGTGCCCTATAGCAATTTTTTTTTAAAAGGGCTCTTCCTTGTCAAATGGGAGCAAACATTTATAGTTGACTATAGTAAAATGTTCTGAGGGTGAAGAAAATAGTTTTTGTTTTTTTGGGGTTTTTTTTTACTTTTTTTTTTTTTTGGAGAGATTTTCACTGTAGGGCGCGTGCGCTCACCAGACAGACAGAGAGAGACATAGAGACAGAAAGCAAGAAATCACCCCCCAGGGGGGATGGTCACGCCGCAATCCCTTCTCCTCCATTCTCCTCTTGGGATCCTGGGCACGCACGCACACGCGCCTGGCGTGAGTTTTAAGCCACCGGGTCTGGAACACAAACCGCGGTCGACGACGTGGGAGTCCAGCGACATAGCCATTACGCTAACTGCTGGTTCCCAAGAAAATAGTTTTAATTAGACCACATCCATCATATTAGATGGATGCAAATATCATTCAAGAAGGTAGGAAAGATGAAGTGTGATAGACAGTAGTTAGTTAAGTGCTAAATGCTTATTAGCATCCCTTCAAAAGAAGTACATAATTAATTTATTGCATACTATGTTATATGTATACATTTGCCTTTTAGGAAGATTTTTTAAATGATTCCAAAGGAGGAATTAAATATATGTTGTTTTTTTAAAAAAATAGTTTACAGGCAATGACAGAATAACAATATAATGAAAACTGCATTAATTTTGTTTAAATATGGGCAAAGTATTTCCTTCCTCTGCATCAACCACTAGGCTCTTTTCAGCTGTGACATAAGTATAGCAATGTCTTTATATATTTTTAAGCTGATTTATTGATATTGTCCATGAGTGACAGAGACAGAGGTAGCACTCTCAATAGGGCCTCAACACTGTGATACACCACCAGCGTGAACCAGCCCTGGATCATGGGCATGTGACCCAGAATCCACAGGGGGTTCTGTGGACCTAGAACCTGCCCACGTGAGTCGCCTCATAGAATGTGACATTTTACTGCTGCATCATCATCATCATCCGGCCCCAGCTTAGCAATACCTATCACAGAGTTTGTAGTGAGAGATGTGATTATTAAAGTATCTTGCTTATAATAGCTTATCAGTATATGTTCACCTTCTCTTTTTATCACTATGTTCTTCAATGCTGGAGAGTAAGCAGTGTCTGAGTCAAAATGATATTTTCTTTACTTTTTTGGAATTTTTTTCCTTTTATTATTATATGAAATACTGTCTTTTTCCTTGTAACATGAGATTATTGCCACATGATGAAAGAAATTTTGGATAGTTCTTACTTTGAAAGAGGAGATACGAGATACGTTGTCTTGTTGGCAGATTTAGAAGTAGAAGGGAAATGTGAATAGTTAATGGATGAGAGGTGAGGGGATGAGGAAGACAGTAGGTAGGATAAAGGAGTTAATGACATTGGTATCTTAAGAAAAACAAAACAAACATTCCCCATCCCCATCATATTCATTGCTCTTTTTACATAGCTAAAATTAAGTCAAGGGGAATAAAAATGACAGCGGTTGGTGGGGGTAAACACCCAAAGCAGAAAGCTTCTACTTTTGCACAGCTTTTTGCTTTATTGAATCTTGAATAAAATCAAACAGGAAAGACTTTAGACCTGTGAAGCTGCCAAAAATGTAGTGGTCTCTGGATTCTTGACAGCTGAACAGCCAGAAGCATGTGGTATGTAAAACAAATGGAAAGAATCATTCTGCTGAGGAACAAGTGACAGATCTGCTAGGTTTCAGTAACTTGAGAAGATGCCAGAGACAAGCTCTCACAGTTTCAGTGGGGTGAGTTCTAGGTGGTGCTTCTACATATTCCTTACCAGTACCTCCCCCTGTTAATAATGCCTAATACAAGGAAATCTTCAAAGTCCATAGCTGGAAGGGACCTGAGAAATTAGCTCCAGCTCTTTTTTTTTTTTTTTTTCAGTGAGGAACCTGAGGCTTAGAGGTCTTAGAATGACTTCCCCAAAGTTACATAGTGTTGGGTTACACTGGGGGTCAAGACCAGTATCTCTGACCCATCTAAGTTCTAGTAGCAGGAGAAGCCACTCTTTGAAAATATATTGTGCATTTTTACCCAATTAACATTCAACTCTGAAAGTCAATATCCTAAATAAAGAAAGGAAAGTAAAATAAACAACTCCTACTCTTCCTTTGGTAGCTTAGCAAGAATTTGTACTTCTGACCTGAACTGCAGTACAAGTTGCTTCAAGATGCAAAACAAGAAAGAGCATCTGAGGTCTTTAAAAAATGGTGGTCATAAGTAACAATAAGCCCTGCTGTACTTATTGTGTGGGAGCTCCCATTTCTGTCTAGATGAGGAAAATGAGAGGAAATTTAGTGAAAAGAAAGGAAAGGAACAGTTTATAGCACAAAAGATTTCCACTTACAAGGTGCTTCATAAATATTTACTGATAAACTTATAGTTCATTAGTATGATAAAATGGCCTTCAGCAATTGCTGGCTAAATCAGAGTTTTTATGTATACAATTAGTTATCCATGAGAATAGTCATATCCTGCCTCTTAAAGTTGCATGATACCACCAATTACATGGAATGAAGTGTAATAGGTAAGTAGAGAGGTCTCAGGAAACTAAGTAGAAAATCTTTTCGTTGAAAAAAAAAAAAAGCTACACAGTTTCCTAATATTTTTGTGTAAATAACCTAGGTTATGAAAGTTTCTACAATTAACATCTAAATTTTGAGATGTTTTTCTTAATACCTAATTCCTAAATGTGTTTGTCCTGATGTGCTGCAATATTTATATATTTTTATTCCTGGACCCTTATAGCTGCCTGGTTCTCATTGTTTAGTAATGTTCCCAGCATCAAAGGAATAGGAAATAGTACCAGAGGTGAATATGGATCGCTTTTTCTATTTCTTCTATGTTATATTGAGTGTCTTTTTTACTCTTGGTTAGCATAAAAGGTGAGGTAGAAATTACGAACAAGCATGAAAATGAGTATTTAAGCTTACAAAGCTCATTTAATTTTTCCCATTACTTAAGTGAACATTGATAATCATATCATGGAAAGCAGTTTGTCACATTGACTAGTTAGAGACTGGTAGTATTTTTTAAAAAAAATAATGATTTATTTTATTTATTCATTCATTTTATTTTAATTTGACCAGAGAGAGAGACACACACGCACACAGAGACAGAGGGGAGAAAGAAATCAAGCCACCAGGTCTGAGACTTGAACCATGGTTGGCCGTGTGGGAGTGTCCAGCACCTTAACCACCACGCCACCTTGCTGGTCCCGAGACTGGTAGCATTTTACTATTTGCAACATAGTGTGAATTCAGACTTAAATAAATGACTTTAATTAAGTTAATGAACCTCTGTAAATATGTTTTTTCACAGTTAAATTTGGGATAAAAAGATAATAATGCAATATAGCTTGTTAAGCATAGTGTGTAATACATAGTGAGCTCTCAATAAATATAAGCTAATATTATTGATAAAGAGACATGATTCCTTTTTGTATAATCATATATTTTTATGAAATGCCATTTCTGCTTTCAAGAGTTACATATGTTACACACCCCCATTTTAAAAAGATAAAATTGGTACTAGAATTAAACCATATACAAAATGAAAGACTTGAGTAGACATTTCTTCTTGATTAAATTTTATTCTATGCTTCTGTAAATATTTAAGTTTAATAGGTCATTGTTTAAAAAAAAAAAAATAGGCCCGGCCACAGTAGTGCAGTGGTAGCACAGCACTCTGCGATGCTGGAGGCCACTAGAGAAGATCAGAGTTTGGTTCCTAGATGGAGCTATTTACCCAGCACCTTTCTGCCTGTGATCCTGGCTGGCTAGAAAGACTGGGACTGTGAGGAGAGTTATGGCATGAGACCTTGTTGGGGTGATTTTCTTTTTTGCCCCCCTCTCTTTGTGCTCTCCTCTCTCTCATATGAAATAAAAAAGAACTGTTTCCTTCTGATGCAAAGCCAAAACTCAATTTTGAAACATTGAAGAATATATGTTTGTGAACTATAGAAAGTAAATATGGGAGCCAGCAGGTGGAGTGATGTTTAAGGCACTGGACTCCCACATTGCTGGCCACAGTTTGTGTCCCAGACCTGGCAGCTTGAAAATCACACCAGGCACATATGTGCATGCCCCAAATCCTGGGAGGAGAATGGAGGAAAAGAATGTCCCAGTGTGGCCATCCCCCCATGAGGGGTGATTTCTTAGTTTCCCTTTCTTAGTATCTCTTTATCTCTTTCTTCTCTGGTGAGTGCATGTGCCCTATGACCAAAACATTAAAAAAAAAAAGCAAATATGAAATTCAGAATTTTTGAGAGTGAATTTTCAGTTTGTGCTTTATACTTGTACTAAACATGTAAAGCTTCAATTAACAAGAATCATCTTGATCCGAGTATTACACTTTCTCTCTATTTGAGAGCTCATTTCCTGTCTTCCTGGTGTGCCGAATCTGCTTCTTGTCACTCACTACTGGAAGACATTTCTTCTCTAGGTTCAGTTTCTCCAGGTTCCTCACATAGCATTTTCTACAGACCCTGATCTCTTTCTGAGTCATCTCTGTTTGCCCTTAACCTTCCCGAGTTGATACTCAGAATTGTTCCAAAGAAGCCATCTATGTGAGATCTGCTTGGTTGGTCAGGGTATGATTGGGATCACTTCCTTTTTTCTATATGCATGCTATATTATTTAAGCTGTATGTAATAGCACCAGTGCCTAACAGATACTCGTGTGTTACTTCAGAAAGTACTTATGAATATTTGGTCATTCTTAGCTATTTAGTTTGTTATGATAACAACTCTTTGTGTAATGGCCTTTCCATTTATTTGTTTTTCTCTCCATCCTGCCAGTTTTTCAGTTATTTATTTATAAAAATTGTGCCCCGTAACATTTAGTAATAAATAAGGAGTGAAAGTACTCTGTTGCCTTCCATAGGAGTGTTTTAATTGATAACAAAACCTATAAATCAAAAATCCATGATGTTTTATGTCTAAACAAAAGGCAGAAAGAGCCCATGTGCTAGGCAGCTGTAGTAGAAACAAAGAACACTGGCCTTTGAAAAACCAAAACTTGATTTCAAATGTGGAACTTGCAACGTACTTGCTGTATAATCTTGATTAAATGCATCAGTCTCTCTAAACTTAAAGTGCTCTATCTGTGAAATGGAGAAGAAATTGCCTGCTTTAAAGATTGAGAGCATAAAATGACATTGTTTTATAAATGAAAAATACCAAATAAATGGAGGTCACTTAATAGACACAGAATACCTCTCATCTCTATGCCAAAGAATACATGAGCAAATGGTTGTCTTTAAGCATTTAAGAACAAAATATTATTTTTGAAAGTTTGTTTTAATTTTATTGTTGTTACAATGTCCCTTGAATTTTTTCATTCTTAAGTGTTGAACCCAAAGTAAAAGCTAAGGATGTGATGAACAACAACAACAACAAAAATATAAAAGCAATTAGAGACTCGAGGTAAAGTTAGAAGCAGTACAATGATCTCATGGTCCAATCATAATACAACAAATTATGGCAGGATTTTGAGCAATTATGAAAATTAAGAGTTCATATTTTTACATTTTACTTTTAAGCTGATAACATATACTTTGGAATGAGAGTTCATTAAATTGCACTTTACAAATAGGATTATAATTCTAACACATTCCTTATTTATGCAATGAATGATATTTATATTCCCAGTACAGTAAAACCAGACTATGTGCCCTTAATCTTTTTAAACAATTGATAGAGAACACATAGAAAGGCTAGCTGATAATTTGTGGGGGAAATGGTGGTGGTTAGAAGTTAGGATGTAAAAAGGGATTGGAGAGCTGGTGGGAAGGTAAGAATTACTAATTTAAATAATGGGAAATTCAAAAATGATAAGAGCTTGAACCATATTATATAAAGTTACAGTGACCAGTAAAAAGAATAAACCTATAATTATAAAAATTGTAAAGAGAATGGGGACTAATAATGATAGGTAATGCGAGTTAAGTAAGTCTTCATTTTTAGTGAGAAGTCCACTAGATATTATTTATTACTTATTTAACTAAAATTGAAGTATAATTATATTTATAGTTGTGATTATAAATTATCAGAACAATTAGAAACAAGTAACTAAAAGTGGAGCCTTGTGGCAGCAGTAACGGAAGGAGGGCAAGTATGGTATTAGAACCTACTTTTTTATTATAAGAGCCTTTACTAAAATATTGGAGCACATAAAAACAGTGAATATCGTTATGGACACTGAAGACTGTGGAACAGGATGAGGGAGAGAAAGGAAACGTATAGAGGAGGAAAGCAGGAGAAAAAATCGAGAGGCATGACTTGTGGGACACAGAAATAGTTTAATACCTGTTGACGATAACATGTAGAGTATTCTCAACTGGACTGATCTGCGATGTATTTCATGTTGGGTAAATTCTCTTTATAAGCCAAATGATGCGTAGTGATTGAATGTTTAAAAAATAATGAGAATAAAAGGAAAATAATAATAATGATTGGAAAAAATGAAAAGCTATTTGATTATGATGATATAGATAGTCATATCTTTGTCTTGACTGACATGGATGGTCATCATGCTGGGAAAGAAATGTTACGCACTGTAAAGATATATGTGATTAAAGGTAACATAAAAATAATAAGTAAATAAATAAAAAGAATACAATAGAGTCATAAAACAACTTAGTTGTTTATTGACTAAAATTGAAGTGTAGGTAGGTGGAGGCTGGCAACAGCAATCCAGTGGCAAATGGGATATGCACAGAGCATACTCTGAGGTCTGGTAAGGGGTATCAAAGACAAAAGAAATGTCTTTTTTTTTTTTTAATATATGGCACCAATTTTTGAAGATCCCCAAAATAAAAGCTGTTTTAAATTAAGTTGAGAAGAGAGAAAGTGGAGATGGAAATTCCCCATTCTTTAGCTGTACTGAATGATGAACATTTTGGCCACTTATTCATTCATCCTTCTGTATCGGTACCCAGTATTTGAATGCCTATGCTAAGACTCTGTCTGTGGTTGGTGGTGTCAGGATGTTAAGGATCTAAACTTGGCATTTTGTTGTCCCTATGATCTCCTAACCTCAGGCTATCTCCAGGCATCAGATTGTATCTCAAAGAAGACAGTTTAGTTTTTCTTACCAATCATACAGTCTATGTCTATTTAACTTCCTCAATGGCTTAACTCTTGAATTACCCAACAACAGCTATCAGAAATGAACATTTTTAACTGATAGACTATTTTTATTTTCTAAATTACATTTATTATTTGCTAAATAGAAAGTTAAAATTTGTCATTGCTTCCACACACTTCGTGTGATTTTCAAGTCACTGGGTCTGGGACTTGAGCCATAATCGACTGTGTGGGAATCCAGCATTTTAACCATCATACCACCTGATGGCCCCATTAGTTTGATTTCTTAAAGTATTTTTTTCATTAGATTTTTATTTTAGTAGCACAAAAATAAGTAGTATTAACTATAAAAATACTTAAAGGGCCAGCCCATGAGCTGGTGGATTAAGAGAGATGGATCTCGCAAGGTTAACTGTGCAGTTAGAGTCCTGGACCTGGTTACTTGAAAATCTTGCTGAGTGCATGTTCATGTGTGCCCAAAATTCTGCAAGGAAGAAGTGATTGAGAAGAGATTGTAGCATAATCATAACCCATTAGGGAATACTTTCTATCTCTCCCTCTCTGAGTCTCTGTCTCTCTCTGGCAAGTGCTTGTACCTTCGGACCAATTAAAAAACTAACTGCTTCGGTGTTATTTGTCAAATTATATTTAGTACATAGAAGCTTGAGGTCAGGGGAACAGGAGGAGTAGCTTCATTATACCAAACAAAAAAGTATTTATTCCTGTCTGCTATGACATTTTATGAGCATTTCATCAGTGTTACTAACTTTTGGGCTCAAATTTGGTGCCTGTTAATTCCACACTGTCAGGAGAAATGACTCAGTCTTCTCGCTTTTTTCCTCTTCCACTTTTGCAGCTTTTTGGAAGCTTTCATTTCTTCATTTATGATATAGAGCATGTGTGCATGCATGAGAGAGAGAGAGAGAGAAGCACCTCATCAGGGTTTCATCATGTAATCCCCTTTACTTAGCCCTCTAGCTTCTCAGGATCCTGGGTGCCCATGAGCAAACACAGTGTGTTTTTGAGCTAATCCAGGGCTATGATCCTGAAGCAGGCTACCTGGCTTTCAGCCTTGCAGACTACCTGTATTGCCACTGTGCCACAGCAGCTGGTCCTGGATGTTGTTTATAACATGCACATGGTGCTTACCACGAACCATGAGCCATCCTTTGTGAGACGAGGAGAGAATATACTCCTTTTCCCATTGCTCTTCTGCCATACAGTTGGATGTGCCCTCACATGGCGTAGCCATATTTTCTCCTGAATCCTGTCTGATAGCAGCTGAGCAACTCTTTTTCCTTTCATTCCTGGGCGGACCTGGTCTCTAGGTACTCCTCATTCTACTACAGCTTGTGTATTTGTTAGAAGTAGAAGGTCTGGAAAGAGGGGTCTCTTTTTTCTTTCCAGATAAAACAGAACACCCTATGATCTCTTTCCACCACATTTTATTTCTCTTTGTGTGTGTGTGTGCCAGCTGTTCCCCTCCTCTATCTAGGACCTGAATAGCCATGAGCTTTCATGGACATTTTGTCAGTGATCTGATTTGCCTGGTTGATGATGTTGATTTTAGCTTTATCCTAATCAACATAGCACTCAAACTTTGTAGGCCTGATACCCTGAAGGTGATCCAGAAGAAACAGAAGACATCCTGTCTGATTTGAAAAGTTAAGCAGAATGCAATCCTTGGAAAATACTGGAGATCTCTCTCTCTCTCTTTATATATATATCTCTTTATATATATATAGATATATATATATATATCTATATATAGAGAGAGAGATCTATATCTATCTATATATATACACACACATACACACACATATATAATATAATGTATATATGTGTGTGTGTATATATATATATATACACATTATGTAGAGAGAGACACACACACACATATACATAAATACATATATAGAGAGACACACACATACATAAATACATATATATGTATCAAAAATCAGCACTGCAGGGAACCAGCAGTTGGCGTAATGGCTATGTCGCTGGACTCCCATGTAGTCGACTGCAGTTCGTGTCCCAGACCCGGTGGCTTAAAACTCACGCTGGGCACGTGTGCGTGCGTGCCCAAGATCCCTAGAGGAGAATGGAGGAGAAGGGATTGCGGCGTGACCATCCCCCTGGGGGGTGATTTCTTGCTTTCTGTCTCTATGTCTCTCTCTGTCTGTCTGGCGAGCGCACACGCCCTACAGTGAAAATCTCTCCAAAAAAAAAAATCACACTGCATGCCATAAATATGTACAACTATTATATATCAGTTAACGTACAAATTAAAACCAGTTTTATTGACATATAGTAGTTGTACATATATGTGGCATGCAGTGTGATTATTGTAAAACATGCATAGAGTATGTAATCATTAGGTCAGAGAAATAAACATATCATCTCTAATATGTATTATTACATCAATGTCTTGTTTATTTAACTTGACACAATTTCCTCTAGTTTCATCCATGTTGCAGCAAATGACAAGATTTTATCTTTTCTTTTTTTAATATTTATTTTTTATATATATTCAATCACATTGTTTAGCTTACAAAGTGAACATTTTAATATGTGAACATTTCTCCCCAGTCCAGTTGACCAAAATATCTTCAACAGGTAACACCACACCTCCCCATCCTGTCAATGCTCTGCCTCTGTATCCCTCCTCCAAATGACCTGCCCTAGGCCCCACTCCTCCACACACGCCACATCTGGCATTCACACCCATCTCTTGTGTTTGTATATCTTTTAGTCAATCAGTTTCAGTCATAGAGTGCAGACACTCGGTATATATTAAGTGCAGCCATACAATTTCTCTCCTTCATAGCCTGGCTTGCTTCACTCAGCAGTAAATCTTCCATAAATTCTTCCACTTTCTGTCAAAATTCAGGGTTTTGTTGGTTTTTATGGCTGAATAATATTCCATAGAGTATATGTGCCACAGTTTTTCAATCCATTCATCTATACGGGGACATTTGGGTTGGTTCCATGTCTTACTAATAGTGAGAAGTGCCGCAATAAACATCGATGTGCAAGCACTTTTCCAATGAAGAATTCTTCTGTCCTTTGGGTAGATACCGAGGAGTGGGATTGCTGGATCATATGGTAGTTCTATTTGTAGATTTTTGAGGAATCTCCAAATTGTTCTCCACAGTGGCTGCACCAATTTGCATTCCCACCAGCAGTGTAACAGAGTTCCCTTTTCATCACACTTATCATTTTTTGTTTTTTTTAATCTTAGACATTCTGACTGGGGTTAGGTGGTACCTCATTGTTGTTTTTATCTGCATTTCCCTTACGATTGGGGATGCTAAGCATTTTTTCATAAGCCTTTTGGCTATTTGTATGTCATCTTTAGAGAGTGTTTTTTTTCAACTCCTTCTCCCATCTTTTAATAGGGTTGATCATCTTTTTTCCAAACAGCTTCTTTAGTTCCTTGTGTATTCTGGTTATCAG
>NW_006203636.1:409822-414059 GCF_000334495.1 Tupaia belangeri chinensis
CCATGCTGTTTTGATTACCACAGCTTTGTAGTATATTTTTGGATCAGGGAGTGACATGCCACCCACTCCACTCTTGTGTAGAATTGTTTTGGAAATACGGGGTCTTTTATGATTCCAAATGAATTTTATGATTGTCTTTTCTAGATCTGTGAAGAATGTGTCTGGTACTTTGATTGGCATTGCAATAAATATGTAGATTAATTTGGGTAGAATTGCCATTTTGATTATATTAATTATTCCAATCCAGGAACATGGGACGTCTTTTCACTTTTTTGTGTAATTTTTTGATTTCTTTTTTTAGATTCTCATAGTTTTCCTTGTGGAGGTCTTTAACTTCTTTGGCTAGATTTATTTCTAAATATCTTATAATTTTGGTGGCTATGGTAAATGGAATAACTTTTTTCAGTTCTATCTCAGTCTGCCTGTTTTTCATATATAGAAATGCTATCGATTTCTGTATATTGATTTTATATCCTGTTACTTTACTGTAATCATGTATTACTTCCAGTAATTTTTCCATGGAGACCATTGGGTCTTCTATATATACAACCATGTCATCTGCAAATAGAGAAAGTTTCACCTTTTCTTTTCCTATTCAAATGCCTTTTATTTTTTCTTCTTATCTGATTTCATTGGCAAGGACTTACAGTACTATATTAAAAAGGAATGGAGAAAGTGGGAATCCTTGTCTTGTCCCCATGTTTAGATTTCAGCTTTTCTTTATTCAGGATGATGCTTGCTATGGGTTTTTTATAGATGGTTTTTATAGTGTTGAGAAATGGCCCTTCTATGCCGATTTTGCTGAGAGTCTTGATCATGAAGGGATGTTGTATCTTATCAAATTCTTTTTCTGCATCAAATGATATGACAATATAGTTTTTATCTTTATTCCTGTTAATATGATGTATTACATTTATGGTTTTGCATATGTTGAACCAATCTTGCATACCTGGAATAAAGCCTACCTGATCGTGGCGTATGATCTTCTTTATAAGTTGTTGGATATGATTTGCTAGTATCTTGTTGAGAATTTTTGTGTCTATATTCATCAGAGATATTGGTCTATAGTTTTCCTTCCTTGTCCTATCCTTATCTGTTTTAAGGATAAGGGTGATAGAGGTTTCATAAAATTAATTAGGGAGAGATTCACCCTTTTGTATCTTTAGAAATAATTTGAGCAGAATGGGGGTTAACTCTTCTTTGAAAGTTTTGTAGAATTCAGAGGTGAACACATAGGGCCAAGGCTTTTCTTTGTTAGGAGGTTATTTATTACTGATTCTATCTCCTGGTTTGTTATGGGCCTATTCAGACTTTCTATATCCTTCTGGCTCATTCTTGGTAGATTATATTCGTCCAGGAATTTGTCCGTCTCATCCAGGTTGTCTTGTTTCTTAGCATATAGATATTCAATGTATCCTCTAATGATGTTTTTAATTTCTACTATGTCTGTTGTTATATTACCACCTTCATTGCAGATTTGATTCATCTGGTTCCTTTCTCTCTTCTCAGTAAGTCTCACTAGTGGTGTATCGATATTATTTATCCTTTCAAAGAACCAGCTTTTATTTTCACTTATTTTCTGTATAGTACATTTATTTTCTATTACATTTATTTCTGCTTGTATCTTTATTATTTCCTTTCTCCTGGAGTTTTTTAGACTTTTTTGCTATTGCTTTTCCAATTCTCTGAGGCATGATGTTAGGTGATCCATTAGCCTTCCTTTCATCTTCTTCTCATGTGCACTAATTGCTATGAACTTCCCTCTTATGGCTGCTTTAGCAGTGTCCTGAAGACTATGGAAACTCGTGTCCTCATTGTCATTGGCTTCCATGAATCTTTTGATTTCAGTCTTGATTTCTTCGGTAGTAGTGGAGTCATTCAGGATTAGGTTCTTTAATTTCCATGTATTTGGGTATCTTTGAGGATTTCTCTTCAAATTAAAATCAAGTTTAATTCCATCATGGTCAGAGAAGATGCTGGATATAGTTTCTATGCCTCTGAATCTGTAGAGGCTTGCTTTGTGCCCTATGATGTGGTCAATCTTTGAAAAAGTTCTATGTCAGGGTGAGAAAAAAGTGTATCTCGTGGTTATGGGATGGAAAGTTCTTTAGATGTCTGTTAAGTACATTTGATTTATGGTATTGTTTAGATCCTTGATCTCTTTTCCTATTTTTGGCCTAGATGATCTGTCCAGAGGGGATAGTGCGGTGTTGAAATCTCCAACAATTCGTGTGTTGCAGTTTATCTTCCCTTTTAGATCTGACAGTCTTTCCTTCACATATTTGGGTGCTCCTATTTTAGGTGCATAGATATTTATAAGTGTTATATCCTCTTGATCTGTAGAGCCTTTTACTATGATATATTACCCTTCTTTGTCTCTTCGAACAGTTTTTGGTTTAAAGCCTGTTTTGTCAGAGATTAGTATCACAACTCCAGCTCTTTTTTGGTTCCCATTTGCATTGAAAACCTTTTTCCAACCCTTCATTTTGAGTCTATGTATGTCTTTCTTCATGAGGTGGATTTCCTGTAGGCAACAAATAGAGGGTTTCTGTTTTTTTTATCCATTCAGCCAGTCTGTGTCTCTTGACTGGAGAATTTAATCCATTAACATTCAATGTTATTATCGATGTTACAGGATCTGTACTGACGTTTAAGTTGGCCATTATCTTAGTTGCCTTTTATTACTTTGTTTCTGGCTCTTAATTCTTTAGTTTTCCTGGAACAGTACTTTCTTCAGGGTTTCTTGAAGAGCTGGTCTGGTGTTGGCAAATTCTTTCAGGTTTTGTTTGTCTAAGATTTTAATCTTGTTTTCCCATATGAAGGATAATCTTGCAGGATTTAATAGTCTTGATTGAAATTGTTTCTCTCTTAAAACTTTCAATACGTCTTCCCATTCTTTCCTTTCTTGGATTGTTTCCGTTGAGAGGTCCGGTGTTAGCCTGATGGGATGACCTTTGTAAGTCCTTCTCTTTTCTCTCTTGCCAGTTTTAGTATCGTGCCTTTATCTGTGGTCTTTGAGAGTCTGGCTACAATGTTCCTTGGGGAAGATCTTCTGGGGTTGAGTCTATTTGGGATCCTTTGTATTTCTTGGGTCTGGATGCTTGAGTGCCTTTCTAGACTTGGGAAATTTTCTTACAGGGTTTCATGGAATAGATTTTCCATGCCATTATTACTTTCTTCACCTTCTGTGATACCAATTATTCTGATGTTTGGGCGTCTTATGGAATCTAGTATTTCTTGTATATTATCCTTGTGGTTTCTTTGTTATTTTCTCTATCTTCTTGGTGGTTTTTTCTAGGTCAGAGGTTTTATCTTTTTCATTGGAGATGTGATATTCTGCATGGTCTAATTGACTTTTAATACTTTCAAGAGAGTTTTTGATTTCCTGTATTACAGACTTCATCTCTAATAGCTCCATCTGATTCTTTCTGAGAATGTCCATTTCTTTTTTCATATCGTGGAAGGACTTCCTAATCTCCTGAAGTTTGTTGTCTCTTGTCTGTTCCAACTCATAGAATTTGTTCATCATGAAGGTTCTAAATTCTTTCTCTGACATTTTGGTGACATCCTCAGATTTTAGAAGAGAGGAAGGGGAGTTACTTTGTTCCTTTGATGGAGACATATTTCCTGACTTATTCAGACCTGAGGCTCTTCTCCTACTTCTAGCCATTAGAAGATGTATTCCCTTTTGAATATCTCTTCCAACAACATTTCTTTGACTAAGAGCAAGTGTGTTTCCCTTTTGCTGTGAATTGATGTGTGCAGAAGTACCTCTTCTGTTGTTTTTAGCAATGTGCTCTCAAGAATGGTATTCTATTCAAGTGTCTAAAGAGTACTATCTACATATTTACAGGTGGTTCAGTACAGAGGAGGATCCCAGGAACATTCCAATAATAGGGAATTTCAGAACTGTGATTCTGGATCTGTCTAATCCCTCTGGAAGGGTGGAGGATGAGGAAGAGAGGATAATTTAAGAAGCAAGAAAAGAGCACAGAGGAGATTAAAGAAAAAGTCACGTGCCGCATAGTAGTGTGGCGCGCTATTTCACCAGTGGGCTGGAGATGGAACGGGAGGGTTCCAGCAGGGCAAGGACCTGTCTGATCTGTGGGACAATGAGGAGGAGAGAATTAGCAAAACAAAAATAAAGAGCAAAGAAGAAATAAAAACAATTTAAAAAATGAAACCCTGCCTATCTTTTTTTTTTTTTTTTTTTTTTTGGAGAGGTTTTTTTTTTTTT